>NC_065545.1:25456165-25756165 GCF_932294415.1 Quercus robur | reverse complement strand
GGTTTCATTTCAAGACGAAACGGGTCAGGACAGGCCGAAAAATAGAGAAGAAAAAAAATTTCCTTCCGATCCGTTCGAACCCGACCCGAGTTAGAAAATTCAAAAATAAATGCAAAAAAATTCTAAAAATTAAAAAACATCATCCAGACTTCATTTCAAGACGAAACGGGTCAGGACAGGCCCAAACACAGAGAAGAAAAAAAATTTCCTTCCGATCCGTTCGAAGCCGACCCTAGTTAGAAAATTCAAAAATAAATGCAAAAAAATTTTAAAAATTAAAAAACATCATACAGGCTTCATTTCAAGAATAAACGGGTCAGGACAGGCCAAAAAATAGAGAAGAAAAAAAATTTCCTTCCGATCCGTTCGAACCCGACCCGAGTTAGAAAATTCAAAAATAAATGCAAAAAAAATTCTAAAAATTAAAAAACTTCGTCCAGGCTTCATTTCAAGAATAAACGGGTCAGGACAGCCAAAAAATAGAGAAGAAAAGAAATTTCCTTCTGATCCGTTCGAACCCGACCATAGTTAGAAAATTCAGAAATAAATGCAAAAAAAATTTAAAAATTAAAAAACATCATACAGGCTTCATTTCAAGAATAAACGGGTCAGGACAGGCCAAAAAATAGAGAAGAAAAAAAATTTCCTTCCTATCCGTTCGAACCCGACCCGAGTTAGAAAATTCAAAAATAAATGCAAAAAAATTCTAAAAATTAAAAAAACTTCAGCCAGGCTTCATTTCTAGACGAAACGGGTCAGGACAGGCCGAAAAATAGAAAAAAAAAAATTTCCTTCCTATCCGTTCGAACCCGACCCGAGTTAGAAAATTCAGAAGTAAATGCAAAAAAATTCTAAAAATTAAAAAACATCATCCAGGCATCATTTCAAGACGAAACGGGTCAGGACAGGCCGAAAAATAGAGAAGAAAAAAAATTTCCTTCCGATTCGTTCGAACCCGACCCGAGTTAGAAAATTCAAAAATAAATGCAAAAAAATTCTAAAAATTAAAAAACATCATACAGGCTTCATTTCAAGAATAAACGGGTCAGGACAGGCCAAAAAAATAGAGAAGAAAAAAAATTTCCTTCCGATCCGTTCGAACCCGACCTGAGTTAGAAAATTCAAAAATAAATGCAAAAAAATTTTAAAATTAAAAAACTTCGTCCAGGCTTCATTTCAAGAATAAACGGGTCAGGACAGGCCAAAAAATAGAGAAGAAAAAAAATTTCCTTCCTATCCGTTCGAACCCGACCCGAGTTAGAAAATTAAAATATAAATGCAAAAAATTTCTAAAAATTTAAAAACATCGTCCAGGCTTCATTTCAAGACGAAACGGGTCAGGACATGCTGAAAAATAGAGAACAAAAAAAATTTCATTCCTATCCGTTCGAACTCAACCCGAGTTAGAAAATTCAAAAAAATTAGAAAAATTAAAAAACATCATCCAGGTTTCATTTCAAGACGAAACGGGTCAGGACAGGCCGAAAAATAGAGAAGAAAAAAAATTTCCTTCCGGTCCGTGCGAACCCGACCCGAGTTAGAAAATTCAACAATAAATGCAAAAAAATTCTAAAAATTAAAAAACATCATCCAGGCTTCATTTCAAAACGAAACGGGTCAGGACAGGCGGCAAAATAGAGAAGAAAAAAAATTTCATTCCGATCCGTTCGAACCCGACCCGAGTTATAAAATTGAACAATAAATGCAAAAAAATTCTAAAAATTAAAAAACATCATCCAGGCTTCATTTCAAGACGATACGGGTCAGGACAGGCCCAAAAATACAGAAGAAAAAAAATTTCCATCCGATCCATTCGAACCCGACCATAGTTAGAAAATTCAAAAAAAAATGCAAAAAAAATTTAAAAATTAAAAAACATCATACAGGCTTCATTTCAAGAATGAACGGGTCAGGACAGGCCAAAAAATAGAGAAGAAAAAAAATTTCCTTCCTATCCGTTCGAACCCGACCCGAGTTAGAAAATTCAAAAAGAAATGCAAAAAAATTCCAAAAATTAAAAAACATCAGCCAGGCTTCATTTCTAGACGAAACGGGTCAGGACAGGCCGAAAAATAGAGAAAAAAAAAATTTCCTTCCTATCCGTTCGAACCCAACCCGAGTTAGAAAATTCAAAAGTAAATGCAAAAAAATTCTAAAAATTAAAAAACATCATCCAGGCTTCATATCAAGACGAAACGGGTCAGGACAGACCGAAAAATAGAGAAGAAAAAAAATTTCCTTCCGATCCGTTCGAACCCGACCTAAGTTAGAAAATTCAAAAATAAATGCAAGAAAATTCTAAAAATTAAAAAAAATCATCCAGGCTTCATTTCAAGACGAAACGGGTCAGGACAGGCCCAAACATAGAGAAGAAAAAAAATTTCCTTCCTATCCGTTCGAACCCGACCCTAGTTAAAAAATTCAAAAATAAATGCAAAAAAATTTTAAAATTAAAAAACTTCGTCCAGGCTTCATTTCAAGAATAAACGGGTCATGACAGGCCAAAAAATAGAGAAGAAAAAAAATTTCCTTCCTATCCGTTCGAACTCAACCCGAGTTAGAAAATTAAAAAATAAATGCAAAAAAATTCTAAAAATTTAAAAACATCGTCCAGGCTTCATTTCAAGACGAAACGGGTCAGGACATCCTGAAAAATAGAGAACAAAAAAAATTTCATTCCTATCCGTTCGAACTCAACCGGAGTTAGAAAATTCAAAAAAATTAGAAAAATTAAAAAACATCATCCAGGTTTCATTTCAAGACGAAACGGATCAGGACAGGCCGAAAAATAGAGAAGAAAAAAAATTTCCTTCCGATCCGTACGAACCCGACCCGAGTTAGAAAATTCAACAATAAATGCAAAAAAAATTCTAAAAATTAAAAAACTTCGTCCAGGCTTCATTTCAAGAATAAACGGGTCAGGACAGCCAAAAAATAGAGAAGAAAAGAAATTTCCTTCCGATCCGTTCGAACCCGACCATAGTTAGAAAATTCAAAAATAAATGCAAAAAAAATTTAAAAATTAAAAAACATCATACAGGCTTCATTTCAAGAATAAACGGGTCAGGACAGGCCAAAAAATAGAGAAGAAAAAAAATTTCCTTCCTATCCGTTCGAACCCGACCCGAGTTAGAAAATTCAAAAATAAATGCAAAAAAATTCTAAAAATTAAAAAAACATCAGCCAGGCTTCATTTCTAGACGAAACGGGTCAGGACAGGCCGAAAAATAGAAAAAAAAAAAATTTCCTTCCTATCCGTTCGAACCCGACCCGAGTTAGAAAATTCAGAAGTAAATGCAAAAAAATTCTAAAAATTAAAAAACATCATCCAGGCATCATTTCAAGACGAAACGGGTCAGGACAGGCCGAAAAATAGAGAAGAAAAAAAATTTCCTTCCGATTCGTTCGAACCCGACCCGAGTTAGAAAATTCAAAAATAAATGCAAAAAAATTCTAAAAATTAAAAAACATCATCCAGGCTTCATTTCAAGACGAAACGGGTCAGGACAGGCCCAAACATAGAGAAGAAAAAAAATTTCCTTCCGATCCGTTCGAAGCCGACCCTAGTTAGAAAATTCAAAAATAAATGCAAAAAAATTTTAAAAATTAAAAAACATCATACAGGCTTCATTTCAAGAATAAACGGGTCAGGACAGGCCAAAAAAATAGAGAAGAAAAAAAATTTCCTTCCGATCCGTTCGAACCCGACCTGAGTTAGAAAATTCAAAAATAAATGCAAGAAAATTCTAAAAATTAAAAAAAATCATCCAGGCTTCATTTCAAGACGATACGGGTCAGGACAGGCCCAAACATAGAGAAGAAAAAAAATTTCCTTCCTATCCGTTCGAACCCGACCCTAGTTAAAAAATTCAAAAATAAATGCAAAAAAATTTTAAAATTAAAAAACTTCGTCCAGGCTTCGTTTCAAGAATAAACGGGTCATGACAGGCCAAAAAATAGAGAAGAAAAAAAATTTCCTTCCTATCCGTTCGAACCCGACCCGAGTTAGAAAATTCAAAAGTAAATGCAAAAAAATTCTAAAAATTAAAAAACATCATCCAGGCTTCATATCAAGACGAAACGGGTCAGGACAGACCGAAAAATAGAGAAGAAAAAAAATTTCCTTCCGATCCGTTCGAACCCGACCTGAGTTAGAAAATTCAAAAATAAATGCAAGAAAATTCTAAAAATTAAAAAAAATTATCCAGGCTTCATTTCAAGACGAAACGGGTCAGGACAGGCCCAAACATAGAGAAGAACAAAAATTTCCTTCCTATCCGTTCGAACCCGACCCGAGTTAGAAAATTCAACAATAAATGCAAAAAAATTCTAAAAATTAAAAAACATCATCCAGGCTTCATTTCAAGACGAAACGGGTCAGGACAGGCCCAAAAATACGGAAGAAAAAAAATTTCCTTCCGATCCGTTCGAACCCGACACTAGTTAGAAAATTCAAAAATAAATGCAAAAAAAATTTAAAAATTAAAAAACATCATACAGGCTTCATTTCAAGAATAAACGGGTCAGGACAGGCCAAAAAATAGAGAAGAAAAAAAATTTCCTTCCTATCCGTTCGAACCCGTCCCGGGTTAGAAAATTCATAAATAAATGCAAAAAAATTCTAAAAATTAAAAAACATCAGCCAGGCTTCATTTCTAGACGAAACGGGTCAGGACAGGACGAAAAATAGAGAAAAAAAATTTCCTTCCTATCCGTTCGAACCCGACCCGAGTTAGAAAATTCAGAAGTAAACGCAAAAAAATTCTAAAAATTAGAAAACATCGTACAGGCTTCATTTCTAGACGAAACGGGTCAGGACAGGCCCAAAAATACAGAAGAAAAAAAATTTCCTTCCGATCCGTTCGAACCCGACCCGGGTTAGAAAATTCAAAAATAAATGCAAAAAAATTCTAAAAATTAAAAAACATCAGCCAGGCTTCATTTCAAGAATAAACGGGTCAGGACAGGCCAAAAAATAGAGAAGAAAAAAAATTTCCTTCCTATCCGTTCGAACCCGACCCGAGTTAGAAAATTCAAAAATAAATGCAAAAAAATTCCAAAAATTAAAAAACATCAGCCAGGCTTTATTTCTAGACGAAACGGGTCAGGACAGTCCGAAAAATAGAGAAAAAAAAATTTTCCTTCCTATCCGTTCGAACCCGACCCGAGTTAGAAAATTAAAAAATAAATGCAAAAAAATTCTAAAAATTTAAATACATCGTCCAGGCTTCATTTCAAGACGAAACGGGTCAGGACATGCTGAAAAATAGAGAACAAATAAAATTTCATTCCTATCCGTTCGAACTCAACCTGAGTTAGAAAATTCAAAAAAATTAGAAAAATTAAAAAAAACATCATCCAGGTTTCATTTCAAGACGAAACGGGTCAGGACAGGCCGAAAAATAGAGAAGAAAAAAAAATTTCCTTCCGATCCGTACGAACGCCACCCGAGATAGAAAATTCAACAATAAACGCAAAAAAATTCTAAAAATTAAAAAATATCATCCAGGCTTCATTTCAAGACGAAACGGGTCAGGACAGGCCCAAATATAGAGAAGAAAAAAAATTTCCTTCCGATCCGTTCGAACCCGACCTGAGTTAGAAAATTCAAAAATAAATGCAAGAAAATTCTAAAAATTAAAAAAAATCATCCAGGCTTCATTTCAAGACGAAACGGGTCAGGACAGGCCCAAACATAGAGTAGAAAAAAAATTTCCTTCCTATCCGTTCGAACCCGACCCTAGTTAAAAAATTCAAAAATAAATGCAAAAAAATTTTAAAATTAAAAAACTTCGTCCAGGCTTCATTTCAAGAATAAACGGGTCGTGACAGGCCAAAAAATAGAGAAGAAAAAAAATTTCCTTCCTATCCGTTCGAACTCGACCCGAGTTAGAAAATTAAAAAATAAATGCAAAAAAATTCTAAAAATTTAAAAACATCGTCCAGGCTTCATTTCAAGACGAAACGGGTCAGGACATCCTGAAAATTAGAGAACAAAAAAAATTTCATTCCTATCCGTTCGAACTCAACCGGAGTTAGAAAATTCAAAAAAATTAGAAAAATTAAAAAACATCATCCAGGTTTCATTTCAAGACGAAACGGATCAGGACAGGCCGAAAAATAGAGAAGAAAAAAAATTTCCTTCCGATCCGTACGAACCCGACCCGAGTTAGAAAATTCAACAATAAATGCAAAAAAATTCAAAAAATTAAAAAACATCATCCAGGCTTCATTTCAAGACGAAACGGGTCAGGACAGGCCGAAAAATAGAGAAGAAAAAAAATTTCCTTCCGATCCGTTCGAACCCGACCCGAGTTAGAAAATTCAAAAATAAATGCAAAAAAATTATAAAAATTAAAAAACATCATCCAGACTTCATTTCAAGACGAAACGGGTCAGGACAGGCCCAAACATAGAGAAGAAAAAAAATTTCCTTCCGATCCGTTCGAACCCGACCCTAGTTAGAAAATTCAAAAATAAATGCAAAAATATTTTAAAAATTAGAAAACATCGTACAGGCTTCATTTCAAGAATAAACGGGTCAGGACAGGCCAAAAAATAGAGAAGAAAAAAAATTTCCTTCCTATCCGTTCGAACCCGACCCGAGTTAGAAAATTCAAAAATAAATGCAAAAAAATTCTAAAAATTAAAAACCTTCATCCAGGCTTCATTTCAAGAATAAACGGGTCAGGACAGGCCTAAAAATAGAGAAGAAAAAAAATTTCCTTCCGATCCGTTCGAACCCGACCCGAGTTAGAAAATTCAACAATAAATGCAAAAAAATTCTAAAAATTAAAAAACATCATCCAGGCTTCATTTCAAGACGAAACGGGTCAGGACAGGCCCAAAAATACAGAAGAAAAAAAATTTCCTTCCGATCCGTTCGAAGCCGACCCGGGTTAGAAAATTCAAAAATAAATGCAAAAAAATTCTAAAAATTAAAAAACATCAGCCAGGCTTCATTTCAAGAATAAACGGGTCAGGACAGGCCAAAAAATAGAGAAGAAAAAAAATTTCCTTCCTATCCGTTCGAACCCGACCCGAGTTAGAAAATTCGAAAATAAATGCAAAAAAATTCCAAAAATTAAAAAACATCAGCCAGGCTTCATTTCTAGACGAAACGGGTCAGGACAGTCCGAAAAATAGAGAAAAAAAAAATTTTCCTTCCTATCCGTTCGAACCCGACCCGAGTTAGAAAATTAAAAAATAAATGCAAAAAAATTCTAAAAATTTAAAAACATCGTCCAGGCTTCATTTCAAGACGAAACGGGTCAGGACATGCTGAAAAATAGAGAACAAATAAAATTTCATTCCTATCCGTTCGAACTCAACCTGAGTTAGAAAATTCAAAAAAATTAGAAAAATTAAAAAACATCATCCAGGTTTCATTTCAAGACGAAACGGGTCAGGACAGGCCGAAAAATAGAGAAGAAAAAAAAATTTCCTTCCGATCCGTACGAACGCCACCCGAGTTAGAAAATTCAACAGTAAACGCAAAAAAATTCTAAAAATTAAAAAATATCATCCAGGCTTCATTTCAAGACGAAACGGGTCAGGACAGGCCCAAATATAGAGAAGAAAAAAAATTTCCTTCCGATCCGTTCGAACCCGACCCTAGTTAGAAAATTCAAAAATAAATGTAAAAAAATTTTAAAAATTAAAAAACATTATACAGGCTTCATTTCAAGAATAAACGGGTCAGGACAGGCCAAAAAATAGAGAGAAAAAAAATTTCCTTCCTATCCGTTCGAACCCGACCCGAGTTAGAAAATTCAAAAAGAAATGTAAAAAAATTCCAAAAATTAAAAAACATCAGCCAGGCTTCATTTCTAGACGAAACGGGTCAGGACAGGCCGAAAAATAGAGAAAAAAAAAATTTCCTTCCTATCCGTTCGAACCCAACCCGAGTTAGAAAATTCAAAAGTAAATGCAAAAAAATTCTAAAAATTAAAAAACATCATCCAGGCTTCATTTCAAGAATAAACGGGTCAGGACAGGCTGAAAAATAGAGAAAAAAAAAATTTCCTTCCTATCCGTTCGAACCCAACCCGAGTTAGAAAATTCAAAAGTAAATGCAAAAAAATTCTAAAAATTAAAAAACATCATCCAGGCTTCATATCAAGACGAAACGGGTCAGGACAGACCGAAAAATAGAGAAGAAAAAAAATTTCCTTCCGATCCGTTCGAACCCGACCCGAGTTAGAAAATTCAAAAATAAATGCAAAAATATTCTAAAAATTAAAAAACATCATCCAGGCTTCATTTCAAGACGAAACGGGTCGGGACAGGCCCAAACATAGAGAAGAAAAAAAATTTCCTTCCTATCCGTTCGAATCCGACCCTAGTTAGAAAATTCAAAAATAAATGCAAAAAAATTTTAAAATTAAAAAACTTCGTCCAGGCTTCATTTCAAGAATAAACGGGTCAGGACAGGCCAAAAAATAGAGAAGAAAAAAAATTTCCTTCCTATCCGTTCGAACCCGACCCGAGTTAGAAAATTAAAAAATAAATGCAAAAAATTTCTAAAAATTAAAAAACATCATCCAGGCATCATATCAAGACGAAACGGGTCAGGACAGACCGAAAAATAGAGAAGAAAAAAAATTTCCTTCCGATCCGTTCGAACCCGACCCGAGTTAGAAAATTAAAAAATAAATGCAAAAAATTTCTAAAAATTTAAAAACATCGTCCAGGTTTCATTTCAAGACGAAACGGGTCAGGACATGCTGAAAAATAGAGAACAAAAAAAATTTCATTCCTATCCGTTCGAACTCAACCCGAGTTAGAAAATTCAAAAAAATTAGAAAAATTAAAAAACATCATCCAGGATTCATTTCAAGACGAAACGGGTCAGGACAGGCCGAAAAATAGAGAAGAAAAAAAATTTCCTTCCGATCCGTGCGAACCCGACCCGAGTTAGAAAATTCAACAATAAATGCAAAAAAATTCTAAAAATTTAAAAACATCATCCAGGCTTCATTTCAAGACGAAACGGGTCAGGACAGGCGGAAAAATAGAGAAGAAAAAAAATTTCATTCCGATCCGTTCGAAACCGACCCGAGTTAGAAAATTGAACAATAAATGCAAAAAAATTCTAAAAATTAAAAAACATCATCCAGGCTTCATTTCAAGACGATACGGGTCAGGACAGGCCCAAAAATACAGAAGAAAAAAAATTTCCATCCGATCCATTCGAACCCGACCATAGTTAGAAAATTCAAAAATAAATGCAAAAAAAATTTAAAAATTAAAAAACATCATACAGGCTTCATTTCAAGAATAAACGGGTCAGGACAGGCCAAAAAATAGAGAAGAAAAAAAATTTCCTTCCTATCCGTTCGAACCCGACCCGAGTTAGAAAATTCAAAAATAAATGCAAAAAAATTCTAAAAATTAAAAAAACATCAGCCAGGCTTCATTTCTAGACGAAACGGGTCAGGACAGGCCGAAAAATAGAAAAAAAAAAATTTTTCCTTCCTATCCGTTCGAACCCGACCCGAGTTAGAAAATTCAGAAGTAAATGCAAAAAAATTCTAAAAATTAAAAAACATCATCCAGGCATCATTTCAAGACGAAACGGGTCAGGACAAGCCGAAAAATAGAGAAGAAAAAAAATTTCCTTCCGATTCGTTCGAACCCGACCCGAGTTAGAAAATTCAAAAATAAATGCAAAAAAATTCTAAAAATTAAAAAACATCATCCAGGCTTCATTTCAAGACGAAACGGGTCGGGACAGGCCCAAACATAGAGAAGAAAAAAAATTTCCTCCCTATCCGTTCGAATCCGACCCTAGTTAGAAAATTCAAAAATAAATGCAAAAAAATTTTAAAATTAAAAAACTTCGTCCAGGCTTCATTTCAAGAATAAACGGTTCAGGACAGGCCAAAAAATAGAGAAGAAAAAAAATTTCCTTCCTATCCGTTCGAACCCGACCCGAGTTAGAAAATTAAAAAATAAATGCAAAAAATTTCTAAAAATTTAAAAACATCGTCCAGGCTTCATTTCAAGACGAAACGGGTCAGGACATGCTGAAAAATAGAGAACAAAAAAAATTTCATTCCTATCCGTTCGAACTCAACCCGAGTTAGAAAATTCAAAAAAATTAGAAAAATTAAAAAACATCATCCAGGTTTCATTTCAAGACGAAACGGGTCAGGACAGGCCGAAAAATAGAGAAGAAAAAAAATTTCCTTCCGATCCGTGCGAACCCGACCCGAGTTAGAAAATTCAACAATAAATGCAAAAAAATTCTAAAAATTAAAAAACATCATCCAGGCTTCATTTCAAGACGAAACGGGTCAGGACAGGCGGAAAAATAGAGAAGAAAAAAAATTTCATTCCGATCCGTTCGAACCCGACCCGAGTTAGAAAATTGAACAATAAATGCAAAAAAATTCTAAAAATTAAAAAACATCATCCAGGCTTCATTTCAAGACGATACGGGTCAGGACAGGCCCAAAAATACAGAAGAAAAAAAAATTTCCATCCGATCCATTCGAACCCGACCATAGTTAGAAAATTCAAAAATAAATGCAAAAAAAATTTAAAAATTAAAAAACATCATACAGGCTTCATTTCAAGAATAAACGGGTCAGGACAGGCCAAAAAATAGAGAAGAAAAAAAATTTCCTTCCTATCCGTTCGAACCCGACCCGAGTTAGAAAATTCAAAAATAAATGCAAAAAAATTCTAAAAATTAAAAAAACATCAGCCAGGCTTCATTTCTAGACGAAACGGGTCAGGACAGGCCGAAAAATAGAAAAAAAAAAAATTTCCTTCCTATCCGTTCGAACCCGACCCGAGTTAGAAAATTCAGAAGTAAATGCAAAAAAATTCTAAAAATTAAAAAACATCATCCAGGCATCATTTCAAGACGAAACGGGTCAGGACAGGCCGAAAAATAGAGAAGAAAAAAAATTTCCTTCCGATTCGTTCGAACCCGACCCGAGTTAGAAAATTCAAAAATAAATGCAAAAAAATTCTAAAAATTAAAAAACATCATCCAGGCTTCATTTCAAGACGAAACGGGTCAGGACAGGCCCAAACATAGAGAAGAAAAAAAATTTCCTTCCGATCCGTTCGAAGCCGACCTTAGTTAGAAAATTCAAAAATAAATGCAAAAAAATTTTAAAAATCAAAAAACATCATACAGGCTTCATTTCAAGAATAAACGGGTCAGGACAGGCCAAAAAATAGAGAAGAAAAAAAATTTCCTTCCTATCCGTTCGAACCCGACCCTAGTTAGAAAATTCAAAAATAAATGCAAAAAAAATTCTAAATATTAAAAAACTTCGTCCAGGCTTCATTTCAAGAATAAACGGGTCAGGACAGCCAAAAAATAGAGAAGAAAAGAAATTTCCTTCCGATCCGTTCGAACCCGACCCTAGTTAGAAAATTCAAAAATAAATGCAAAAAAAATTTAAAAATTAAAAAACATCATACGGGCTTCATTTCAAGAATAAACGGGTCAGGACAGGCCAAAAAATAGAGAAGAAAAAAAATTTCCTTCCGATCCGTTCGAACCCGACCTGAGTTAGAAAATTCAAAAATAAATGCAAGAAAATTCTAAAAATTAAAAAAAATCATCCAGGCTTCATTTCAAGACGAAACGGGTCAGGACAGGCCCAAACATAGAGAAGAAAAAAAATTTCCTTCCTATCCGTTCGAACCCGACCCTAGTTAAAAAATTCAAAAATAAACGCAAAAAAATTTTAAAATTAAAAAACTTCGTCCAGGCTTCATTTCAAGAATAAACGGGTCATGACAGGCCAAAAAATAGAGAAGAAAAAAAATTTCCTTCAAATCCGTTCGAACTCGACCCGAGTTAGAAAATTAAAAAATAAATGCAAAAAAATTCTAAAAATTTAAAAACATCGTCCAGGCTTCATTTCAAGACGAAACGGGTCAGGACATCCTGAAAAATAGAGAACAAAAAAAATTTCATTCCTATCCGTTCGAACTCAACCGGAGTTAGAAAATTCAAAAAAATTAGAAAAATTAAAAAACATCATCCAAGTTTCATTTCAAGACGAAACGGATCAGGACAGGCCGAAAAATCTAAGAAAAAAAATTTCCTTCCGATCCGTACGAACCCGACCCGAGTTAGAAAATTCAACAATAAATGCAAAAAAATTCAAAAAATTAAAAAACGTCAGCCAGGCTTCATTTCAAGACGAAACGGGTCAGGACAGGCCGAAAAATAGAGAAGAAAAAAAATTTCCTTCCGATCCGTTCGAACCCGACCCGAGTTAGAAAATTCAAAAATAAATGCAAAAAAATTCTAAAAATTAAAAAACATCATCCAGACTTCATTTCAAGACGAAACGGGTCAGGACAGGCCCAAACATAGAGAAGAAAAAAAATTTCCTTCCGATCCGTTCGAAGCCGACCCTAGTTAGAAAATTCAAAAATGAATGCAAAAAAATTTTAAAAATTAAAAAACATCATACAGGCTTCATTTCAAGAATAAACGGGTCAGGACAGGCCAAAAAAGAGAGAAGAAAAAAAATTTCCTTCCGATCCGTTCGAACCCGACCCGAGTTAGAAAATTCAAAAATAAATGCAAAAAAAATTCTAAAAATTAAAAAACTTCGTCCAGGCTTCATTTCAAGAATAAACGGGTCAGGACAGCCAAAAAATAGAGAAGAAAAGAAATTTCCTTCCGATCCGTTCGAACCCGACCCTAGTTAGAAAATTCAAAAATAAATGCAAAAAAAATTTAAAAATTAAAAAACATCATACAGGCTTCATTTCAAGAATAAACGGGTCAGGACAGGCCAAAAAATAGAGAAGAAAAAAAATTTCCTTCCGATCCGTTCGAACCCGACCTGAGTTAGAAAATTCAAAAATAAATGCAAGAAAATTCTAAAAATTTAAAAAAATCATCCAGGCTTCATTTCAGGAATAAACGGGTCAGGACAGGCTGAAAAATAGAGAAAAAAAATATTTCCTTCCTATCCGTTCGAACCCAACCCTAGTTAGAAAATTCAAAAGTAAATGCAAAAAAATTCTAAAAATTAAAAAACATCATCCAGGCTTCATATCAAGACGAAACGGGTCAGGACAGACCGAAAAATAGAGAAGAAAAAAAATTTCCTTCCGATCCGTTCGAACCCGACCCGAGTTAGAAAATTCTAAAATAAATGCAAAAAAATTCTAAAAATTAAAAAACATCATCCAGGCTTCATTTCAAGACGAAACGGGTCGGGACAGGCCCAAACATAGAGAAGAAAAAAAATTTCCTTCCTATCCGTTCGAATCCGACCCTAGTTAGAAAATTCAAAAATAAATGCAAAAAAATTTCAAAATTAAAAAACTTCGTCCAGGCTTCATTTCAAGAATAAACGGGTCAGGACAGGCCAATAAATAGAGAAGAAAAAAAATTTCCTTCCTATCCGTTCGAACCCGACCCGAGTTAGAAAATTAAAAAATAAATGCAAAAAATTTCTAAAAATTTAAAAACATCGTCCAGGTTTCATTTCAAGACGAAACGGGTCAGGACATGCTGAAAAATAGAGAACAAAAAAAATTTCATTCCTATCCGTTCGAACTCAACCCGAGTTAGAAAATTCAAAAAAATTAGAAAAATTAAAAAACATCATCCAGGTTTCATTTCAAGACGAAACGGGTCAGGACAGGCCGAAAAATAGAGAAGAAAAAAAATTTCCTTCCGATCCGTGCGAACCCGACCCGAGTTAGAAAATTCAACAATAAATGCAAAAAAATTCTAAAAATTTAAAAACATCATCCAGGCTTCATTTCAAGACGAAACGGGTCAGGACAGGCGGAAAAATAGAGAAGAAAAAAAATTTCATTCCGATCCGTTCGAACCCGACCCGAGTTAGAAAATTGAACAATAAATGCAAAAAAATTCTAAAAATTAAAAAACATCATCCAGGCTTCATTTCAAGACGATACGGGTCAGGACAGGCCCAAAAATACAGAAGAAAAAAAATTTCCATCCGATCCATTCGAACCCGACCATAGTTAGAAAATTCAAAAATAAATGCAAAAAAAATTTAAAAATTAAAAAACATCATACAGGCTTCATTTCAAGAATAAACGGGTAAGGACAGGCCAAAAAATAGAGAAGAAAAAAAATTTCCTTCCTATCCGTTCGAACCCGACCCGAGTTAGAAAATTCAAAAATAAATGTAAAAAAATTCTAAAAATTAAAAAAACATCAGCCAGGCTTCATTTCTAGAGGAAACGGGTCAGGACAGGCCGAAAAATAGAAAAAAAAAAAATTTCCTTCCTATCCGTTCGAACCCGACCCGAGTTAGAAAATTCAGAAGTAAATGCAAAAAAAATTCTAAAAATTAAAAAACATCATCCAGGCATCATTTCAAGACGAAACGGGTCAGGACAAGCCGAAAAATAGAGAAGAAAAAAAATTTCCTTCCGATTCGTTCGAACCCGACCCGAGTTAGAAAATTCAAAAATAAATGCAAAAAAATTCTAAAAATTAAAAAACATCATCCAGGCTTCATTTCAAGACGAAACGGGTCAGGACAGGCCCAAACATAGAGAAGAAAAAAAATTTCCTTCCGATCCGTTCGAAGCCGACCCTAGTTAGAAAATTCAAAAATAAATGCAAAAAAATTTTAAAAATTAAAAAACATCATACAGGCTTCATTTCAAGAATAAACGGGTCAGGACAGGCCAAAAAATAGAGAAGAAAAAAAATTTCCTTCCGATCCGTTCGAACCCGACCCTAGTTAGAAAATTCAAAAATAAATGCAAAAAAATTTCTAAAAATTAAAAAACTTCGTCCAGGCTTCATTTCAAGAATAAACGGGTCAGGACAGCCAAAAAATAGAGAAGAAAATAAATTTCCTTCCGATCCGTTCGAACCCGACCCTAGTTAGAAAATTCAAAAATAAATGCAAAAAAAATTTAAAAATTAAAAAACATCATACAGGCTTCATTTCAAGAATAAACGGGTCATGACAGGCCAAAAAATAGAGAAGAAAAAAAATTTCCTTCCGAACCGTTCGAACCCGACCTGAGTTAGAAAATTCAAAAATAAATGTAAGAAAATTCTAAAAATTAAAAAAAATCATCCAGGCTTCATTTCAAGACGAAACGGGTCAGGACAGGCCCAAACATAGAGAAGAAAAAAAATTTCCTTCCTATCCGTTCGAACCCGACCCTAGTTAAAAAATTCAAAAATAAATGCAAAAAAATTTTAAAATTAAAAAACTTCGTCCAGGCTTCATTTCAAGAATAAACGGGTCATGACAGGCCAAAAAATAGAGAAGAAAAAAAATTTCCTTCCTATCCGTTCGAACCCGACCCGAGTTAGAAAATTCAAAAGTAAATGCAAAAAAATTCTAAAAATTAAAAAACATCATCCAAGCTTCATATCAAGACGAAACGGGTCAGGACAGACCGAAAAATAGAGAAGAAAAAAAATTTCCTTCCGATCCGTTCGAACCCGACCTGAGTTAGAAAATTCAAAAATAAATGCAAGAAAATTCTAAAAATTAAAAAAAATCATCCAGGCTTCATTTCAAGACGAAACGGGTCAGGACAGGCCCAAACATAGAGAAGAAAAAAAATTTCCTTCCTATCCGTTCGAACCCGACCCTAGTTAAAAAATTCAAAAATAAATGCAAAAAAATTTTAAAATTAAAAAACTTCGTCCAGGCTTCATTTCAAGAATAAACGGGTCATGACAGGCCAAAAAATAGAGAAGAAAAAAAATTTCCTTCCTTTCCGTTCGAACCCGACCCGAGTTAGAAAATTCAAAAGTAAATGCAAAAAAATTCTAAAAATTGAAAAACATCATCCAGGCTTCATATCAAGACGAAACGGGTCAGGACAGACCGAAAAATAGAGAAGAAAAAAAATTTCCTTTCGATCCGTTCAAACCCGACCTGAGTTAGAAAATGCAAAAATAAATGCAAGAAAATTCTAAAAATTAAAAAAAATCATCCAGGCTTCATTTCAAGACGAAACGGGTCAGGACAGGCCCAAACATAGAGAAGAAAAAAAATTTCCTTCCTATCCGTTCGAACCTGACCCTAGTTAAAAAATTCAAAAATAAATGCAAAAAAATTTTAAAATTAAAAAACTTCGTCCAGGCTTCATTTCAAGAATAAACGGGTCATGACAGGCCAAAAAATAGAGAAGAAAAAAATTTTCCTTCCTATCCGTTCGAACTCGACCCGAGTTAGAAAATTAAAAAATAAATGCAAAAAAATTCTAAAAATTTAAAAACATCGTCCAGGCTTCATTTCAAGACGAAACGGGTCAGGACATCCTGAAAAATAGAGAACAAAAAAATTTTCATTCCTATCTGTTCGAACTCAACTGGAGTTAGAAAATTCAAAAAAATTAGAAAAATTAAAAAACATCATCCAGGTTTCATTTCAAGACAAAATGGATCAGGACAGCCCGAAAAATAGAGAAGAAAAAAAATTTCCTTCCGATCCGTACGAACCCGACCCTAGTTAGAAAATTCAACAATAAATGCAAAAAAATTCAAAAAATTAAAAAACATCATCCAGGCTTCATTTCAAGACGAAACGGGTCAGGACAGGCCCAAACATAGAGAAGAAAAAAAAGTTCCTTCCGATCCGTTCGAACCCGACCCTAGTGAGAAAATTCAAAAATAAATGCAAAAAAATTTTAAAAATTAAAAAACATCATACAGGCTTCATTTCAAGAATAAAAGAGTCAGGACAGGCCAAAAAAAAAGAGAAGAAAAAAAATTTCCTTCCTATCCGTTCGAACCCGACCCGAGTTAGAAAATTCAAAAATAAATGCAAAAAAATTCCAAAAATTAAAAAACATCAGCCAGGCTTCATTTCTAGACGAAACGGGTCAGGACAGGCCGAAAAATAGTGAAAAAAAAATTTCCTTCCTATCCGTTCGAACCCGACCCGAGTTAGAAAATTCAAAAGTAAATGCAAAAAAATTCTAAAAATTAAAAAACATCATTCAGGCTTCATTTCAAGACGAAACGGGTCAGGACAGACCGAAAAATAGAGAAGAAAAAAAATTTCCTTCCGATCCGTTCGAACCCGACCCGAGTTAGAAAATTCAAAAATAAATGCAAAAAAATTCTAAAAATTAAAAAACATCATCCAGGCTTCATTTCAAGACGAAACGGGTCGGGACAGGCCCAAACATAGAGAAGAAAAAAAATTTCCTTCCTATCCGTTCGAATCCGACCCTAGTTAGAAAATTCAAAAATAAATGCAAAAAAATTTTAAAATTAAAAAACATCGTCCAGGCTTCATTTCAAGAATAAACGGGTCAGGACAGGCCAAAAAATAGAGAAGAAAAAAAATTTCCTTCCTATCCGTTCGAACCCGACCCGAGTTAGAAAATTAAAAAATAAATGCAAAAAATTTCTAAAAATTTAAAAACATCGTCCAGGCTTCATTTCAAGACGAAACGGGTCAGGACATGCTGAAAAATAGAGAATAAAAAAAATTTCAATCCTATCCGTTCGAACTCAACCCGAGTTGGAAAATTCAAAAAAATTAGAAAAATTAAAAAACATCATCCAGGTTTCATTTCAAGACGAAACGGGTCAGGACAGGCCGAAAAATAGAGAAGAAAAAAAATTTCCTTCCGATCCGTGCGAACCCGACCCGAGTTAGAAAATTCAACAATAAATGCAAAAAAATTCTAAATATTAAAAAACATCATCCAGGCTTCATTTCAAGACGAAACGGGTCAGGACAGGCCGAAAAATAGAGAAGAAAAAAAATTTCATTCCGATCCGTTCGAACCCGACCCGAGTTAGAAAATTGAACAATAAATGCAAAAAAATTCTAAAAATTAAAAAACATCATCCAGGCTTCATTTCAAGACGATACGGGTCAGGACAGGCCCAAAAATACAGAAGAAAAAAAATTTCCTTCCGATCCGTTCGAACCCGACCATAGTTAGAAAATTCAAAAATAAATGCAAAAAAAATTTAAAAATTAAAAAACATCATACAGGCTTCATTTCAAGAATAAACGGGTCAGGACAGGCCAAAAAATAGAGAAGAAAAAAAATTCCTTCCTATCCGTTCGAACCCGACCCGAGTTAGAAAATTCAAAAATAAATGCAAAAAAATTCTAAAAATTAAAAAAACATCAGCCAGGCTTCATTTCTAGACGAAACGGGTCAGGACAGGCCGAAAAATAGAGAAGAAAAAAAATTTCCTTCCGATCCGTTCGAACCCGACCCTAGTTAGAAAATTCAAAAATAAATGCAAAAAAAATTTAAAAATTAAAAAACATCATACAGGCTTCATTTCAAGAATAAACGGGTCAGGACAGGCCAAAAAATAGAGAAGAAAAAAAATTTTCTTCCTATCCGTTCGAACCCGACCCGAGTTAGAAAATTCAAAAATAAATGCAAAAAAATTCTAAAAATTAAAAAACATCATCCAGGCTTCTTTTCAAGACGAAACGGGTCAGGACAGGCTCAAACATAGAGAAGAAAAAAAATTTCCTTCCGATCCGTTCGAACCCGACCCGAGTTAGAAAATTCAAAAGCAAATGCAAAAAAATTCTAAAAATTAAAAAACATCATCCAGGCTTCATATCAAGACGAAACGGGTCAGGACAGACCGAAAAATATAGAAGAAAAAAAATTTCCTTCCGATCCGTTCGAACCCGACCTGAGTTAGAAAATTCAAAAATAAATGCTAGAAAATTCTAAAAATTAAAAAAAATCATCCAGCCTTCATTTCAAGACGAAACGGGTCAGGACAGGCCCAAACATAGAGAAGAAAAAAAATTTCCTTCCTATCCGTACGAACCCGACCCGAGTTAGAAAATTCAACAATAAATGCAAAAAAATTCTAAAAATTAAAAAACATCATCCAGGCTTCATTTCAAGCCGAAACGGGTCTGGACAGGCCCAAAAATACAGAAGAAAAAAAATTTCCTTCCGATTCGTTCGAACCCGACACTAGTTAGAAAATTCAAAAATAAATGCAAAAAAAATTTAAAAATTAAAAAACATCATACAGGCTTCATTTCAAGAATAAACGGGTCAGGACAGGCCAAAAAATAGAGAAGAAAGAAAATTTCCATCCTATCCGTTCGAACTCGTCCCGGGTTAGAAAATTCATAAATAAATGCAAAAAAATTCTAAAAATTAAAAAACATCAGCCAGGCTTCATTTCTAGACGAAACGGGTCAGGACAGGACGAAAAATAGAGAAAAAAAATTTCCTTCCTATCCGTTCGAACCCGACCCGAGTTAGAAAATTCAGAAGTAAATGTAAAAAAATTCTAAAAATTAAAAAACATCATCCAGGCTTCATTTCAAGACGAAACGGGTCAGGACGGGCCGAAAAATAGAGAAGAAAAAAAATTTCTTTCCGATCCGTTCGAACCCGACCCGAGTTAGAAAATTCAAAAATAAATGCAAAAAATTCTAAAAATTAAAAAACATCATCCAGGCTTCTTTTCAAGACGAAACGGGTCAGGACAGGCCCAAACATAGAGAAGAAAAAAAATTTCCTTCCGATCCGTTCGAACCCGACCCTAGTTAGAAAATTCAAAAATAAATGCAAAAAAATTTTAAAAATTAGAAAACATCGTACAGGCTTCATTTCAAGAATAAACGGGTCAGGACAGGCCAAAAAATAGAGAAGAAAAAAAATTTCCTTCCGATCCGTTCGAACCCGACCCGAGTTAGAAAATTCAACAATAAATGCAAAAAAATTCTAAAAATTAAAAAACATCATCCAGGCTTCATTTCAAGACGAAACGGGTCAGGACAGGCCCAAAAATACAGAAGAAAAAAAATTTCCTTCCGATCCGTTCGAACCCGACCCGGGTTAGAAAATTCAAAAATAAATGCAAAAAAATTCTAAAAATTAAAAAACATCAGCCAGGCTTCATTTCAAGAATAAACGGGTCAGGACAGGCCAAAAAATAGAGAAGAAAAAAAATTTCCTTCCTATCCGTTCGAACCCGACCCGAGTTAGAAAATTCAAAAATAAATGCAAAAAAATTCCAAAAATTAAAAAACATCAGCCAGGCATCATTTCTAGACGAAACGGGTCAGGACAGTCTGAAAAATAGAGAAAAAAAAATTTTCCTTCCTATCCGTTCGAACCCGACCCGAGTTAGAAAATTAAAAAATAAATGCAAAAAAATTCTAAAAATTTAAAAACATCGTCCAGGCTTCATTTCAAGACGAAACGGGTCAGGACATGCTGAAAAATAGAGAACAAATAAAATTTCATTCCTATCCGTTCGAACTCAACCTGAGTTAGAAAATTCAAAAAAATTAGAAAAATTAAAAAACATCATCCAGGTTTCATTTCAAGACGAAACGGGTCAGGACAGGCCGAAAAATAGAGAAGAAAAAAAAATTTCCTTCCGATCCGTACGAACGCCACCCGAGTTAGAAAATTCAACAATAAACGCAAAAAAATTCTAAAAATTAAAAAATATCATCCAGGCTTCATTTCAAGACGAAACGGGTCAGGACAGGCCCAAATATAGAGAAGAAAAAAAATTTCCTTCCGATCCGTTCGAACCCGAACCTAGTTAGAAAATTCAAAAATAAATGCAAAAAAATTTTAAAAATTAAAAAACATTATACAGGCTTCATTTTGAAGAATAAACGGGTCAGGACAGGCCAAAAAATAGAGAAGAAAAAAAATTTCCTTCCTATCCGTTCGAACCCGACCCGAGTTAGAAAATTCAAAAAGAAATGCAAAAAAATTCCAAAAATTAAAAAACATCAGCCAGGCTTCATTTCTAGACGAAACGGGTCAGGACAGGCCGAAAAATAGAGAAAAAAAAAATTTCCTTCCTATCCGTTCGAACCCAACCCGAGTTAGAAAATTCAAAAGTAAATGCAAAAAAATTCTAAAAATTAAAAAACATCATCCAGGCTTCATATCAAGACGAAACGGGTCAGGACAGACCGAAAAATAGAGAAGAAAAAAAATTTCCTTCCGATCCGTTCGAACCCGACCTGAGTTAGAAAATTCAAAAATAAATGCAAGAAAATTCTAAAAATTAAAAAAAAATCATCCAGGCTTCATTTCAAGACGAAACGGGTCAGGACAGGCCCAAACATAGAGAAGAAAAAAAATTTCCTTCCTATCCGTTCGAACCCGACCCTAGTTAGAAAATTCAAAAATAAATGCAAAAAAATTTTAAAATTAAAAAACTTCGTCCAGGCTTCATTTCAAGAATAAACAGGTCATGACAGGCCAAAAAATAGAGAAGAAAAAAAATTTCCTTCCTATCCGTTCGAACTCGACCCGAGTTAGAAAATTTAAAAATAAATGCAAAAAAATTCTAAAAATTTAAAAACATCGTCCAGGCTTCATTTCAAGACGAAACGGGTCAGGACATCCTGAAAAATAGAGAACAAAAAAAATTTCATTCCTATCCGTTCGAACTCAACCGGAGTTAGAAAATTCAAAAAAATTAGAAAAATTAAAAAACATCATCCAGGTTTCATTTCAAGACGAAACGGATCAGGACAGGCCGAAAAATAGAGAAGAAAAAAAATTTCCTTCCGATCCGTACGAACCCGACCCGAGTTAGAAAATTCAACAATAAATGCAAAAAAATTCAAAAAATTAAAAAACATCATCCAGGCTTCATTTCAAGACGAAACGGGTCAGGACAGGCCGAAAAATAGAGAAGAAAAAAAATTTCCTTCCGATCCGTTCGAACCCGACCCGAGTTAGAAAATTCAAAAATAAATGCAAAAAAATTCTAAAAATTAAAAAACATCATCCAGACTTCATTTCAAGACGAAACGGGTCAGGACAGGCCCAAACATAGAGAAGAAAAAAAATTTCCTTCCGATCCGTTCGAAGCCGACCCTAGTTAGAAAATTCAAAAATAAATGCAAAAAAATTCTAAAAATTAAAAAAAAAAATCATCCAGGCTTCATTTCAAGACGAAACGGGTCAGGACAGGCCCAAACATAGAGAAGAAAAAAAATTTCCTTCCTATCCGTTCGAACCCGACCCTAGTTAAAAAATTCAAAAATAAATGCAAAAAAATTTTAAAATTAAAAAACTTCGTCCAGGCTTCATTTCAAGAATAAACAGGTCATGACAGGCCAAAAAATAGAAAAGAAAAAAAATTTCCTTCCTATCCGTTCGAACTCGACCCGAGTTAGAAAATTAAAAAATAAATGCAAAAAAATTCTAAAAATTTAAAAACATCGTCCAGGCTTCATTTCAAGACGAAACGGGTCAGGACATCCTGAAAAATAGAGAACAAAAAAAATTTCATTCCTATCCGTTCGAACTCAACCGGAGTTAGAAAATTCAAAAAAATTAGAAAAATTAAAAAACATCAGCCAGGCTTCATTTCTAGACGAAACGGGTCAGGACAGGCCGAAAAATAGAGAAAAAAAAAATTTCCTTCCTATCCGTTCGAACCCAACCCGAGTTAGAAAATTCAAAAGTAAATGCAAAAAAATTCTAAAAATTAAAAAACATCATCCAGGCTTCATATCAAGACGAAACGGGTCAAGACAGACCGAAAAATAGAGAAGAAAAAAAATTTCCTTCCGATCCGTTCGAACCCGACCCGAGTTAGAAAATTCAAAAATAAATGCAAAAAAATTCTAAAAATTAAAAAATATCATCCAGGCTTCATTTCAAGACGAAACGGGTCGGGACAGGCCCAAACATAGAGAAGAAAAAAAATTTCCTTCCTATCCGTTCGAATCCGACCCTAGTTAGAAAATTCAAAAATAAATGCAAAAAAATTTTAAAATTAAAAAACTTCGTCCAGGCTTCATTTCAAGAATAAACGGGTCAGGACAGGCCAAAAAATAGAGAAGAAAAAAAATTTCCTTCCTATCCGTTCGAACCCGACCCGAGTTAGAAAATTAAAAAATAAATGCAAAAAATTTCTAAAAATTTAAAAACATCGTCCAGGCTTCATTTCAAGACGAAACGGGTCAGGACATGCTGAAAAATAGAGAAGAAAAAAAATTTCCTTCCTATCCGTTCGAACTCGACCCGAGTTAGAAAATTAAAAAATAAATGCAAAAAAATTCTAAAAATTTAAAAACATCGTCCAGGCTTCATTTCCAGACGAAACGGGTCAGGACATCCTGAAAAATAGAGAACAAAAAAAATTTCATTCCTCTCCGTTCGAACTCAACCGGAGTTAGAAAATTCAAAAAAATTAGAAAAATTAAAAAACATAATCCAGGTTTCATTTCAAGACGAAACGGGTCAGGACAGGCCGAAAAATAGAGAAGAAAAAAAATTTCCTTCCGATCCGTACGAACCCGACCCGAGTTAGAAAATTCCACAATAAATGCAAAAAAATTCAAAAAATTAAAAAACATCATCCAGGCTTCATTTCAAGACGAAACGGGTCAGGACAGGCCGAAAAATAGAGAAGAAAAAAAATTTCCTTCCGATCCGTTCGAACCCGACCCGAGTTAGAAAATTCAAAAATAAATGCAAAAAAATTTTAAAAATTAAAAAACATTATACAGGCTTCATTTCAAGAATAAACGGGTCAGGACAGGCCAAAAAATAGAGAAGAAAAAAAATTTCCTTCCTATCCGTTCGAACCCGACCCGAGTTAGAAAATTCAAAAAGAAATGCAAAAAAATTCCAAAAATTAAAAAACATCAGCCAGGCTTCATTTCTAGACGAAACGGGTCAGGACAGGCCGAAAAATAGAGAAAAAAAAAATTTCCTTCCTATCCGTTCGAACCCAACCCGAGTTAGAAAATTCAAAAGTAAATGCAAAAAAATTCTAAAAATTAAAAAACATCATCCAAGCTTCATATCAAGACGAAACGGGTCAGGACAGACCGAAAAATAGAGAAGAAAAAAAATTTCCTTCCGATCCGTTCGAACCCGACCTGAGTTAGAAAATTCAAAAATAAATGCAAGAAAATTCTAAAAATTAAAAAAAAATCATCCAGGCTTCATTTCAAGACGAAACGGGTCAGGACAGGCCCAAACATAGAGAAGAAAAAAAATTTCCTTCCTATCCGTTCGAACCCGACCCTAGTTAGAAAATTCAAAAATAAATGCAAAAAAATTTTAAAATTAAAAAACTTCGTCCAGGCTTCATTTCAAGAATAAACAGGTCATGACAGGCCAAAAAATAGAGAAGAAAAAAAATTTCCTTCCTATCCGTTCGAACTCGACCCGAGTTAGAAAATTTAAAAATAAATGCAAAAAAATTCTAAAAATTTAAAAACATCGTCCAGGCTTCATTTCAAGACGAAACGGGTCAGGACATCCTGAAAAATAAAGAACAAAAAAAATTTCATTCCTATCCGTTCGAACTCAACCGGAGTTAGAAAATTCAAAAAAATTAGAAAAATTAAAAAACATCATCCAGGTTTCATTTCAAGACGAAACGGATCAGGACAGGCCGAAAAATAGAGAAGAAAAAAAATTTCCTTCCGATCCGTACGAACCCGACCCGAGTTAGAAAATTCAACAATAAATGCAAAAAAATTCAAAAAATTAAAAAACATCATCCAGGCTTCATTTCAAGACGAAACGGGTCAGGACAGGCCGAAAAATAGAGAAGAAAAAAAATTTCCTTCCGATCCGTTCGAACCCGACCCGAGTTAGAAAATTCAAAAATAAATGCAAAAAAATTCTAAAAATTAAAAAACATCATCCAGACTTCATTTCAAGACGAAACGGGTCAGGACAGGCCCAAACATAGAGAAGAAAAAAAATTTCCTTCCGATCCGTTCGAAGCCGACCCTAGTTAGAAAATTCAAAAATAAATGCAAAAAAATTCTAAAAATTAAAAAAAAAAATCATCCAGGCTTCATTTCAAGACGAAACGGGTCAGGACAGGCCCAAACATAGAGAAGAAAAAAAATTTCCTTCCTATCCGTTCGAACCCGACCCTAGTTAAAAAATTCAAAAATAAATGCAAAAAAATTTTAAAATTAAAAAACTTCGTCCAGGCTTCATTTCAAGAATAAACAGGTCATGACAGGCCAAAAAATAGAAAAGAAAAAAAATTTCCTTCCTATCCGTTCGAACTCGACCCGAGTTAGAAAATTAAAAAATAAATGCAAAAAAATTCTAAAAATTTAAAAACATCGTCCAGGCTTCATTTCAAGACGAAACGGGTCAGGACATCCTGAAAAATAGAGAACAAAAAAAATTTCATTCCTATCCGTTCGAACTCAACCGGAGTTAGAAAATTCAAAAAAATTAGAAAAATTAAAAAACATCAGCCAGGCTTCATTTCTAGACGAAACGGGTCAGGACAGGCCGAAAAATAGAGAAAAAAAAAATTTCCTTCCTATCCGTTCGAACCCAACCCGAGTTAGAAAATTCAAAAGTAAATGCAAAAAAATTCTAAAAATTAAAAAACATCATCCAGGCTTCATATCAAGACGAAACGGGTCAAGACAGACCGAAAAATAGAGAAGAAAAAAAATTTCCTTCCGATCCGTTCGAACCCGACCCGAGTTAGAAAATTCAAAAATAAATGCAAAAAAATTCTAAAAATTAAAAAATATCATCCAGGCTTCATTTCAAGACGAAACGGGTCGGGACAGGCCCAAACATAGAGAAGAAAAAAAATTTCCTTCCTATCCGTTCGAATCCGACCCTAGTTAGAAAATTCAAAAATAAATGCAAAAAAATTTTAAAATTAAAAAACTTCGTCCAGGCTTCATTTCAAGAATAAACGGGTCAGGACAGGCCAAAAAATAGAGAAGAAAAAAAATTTCCTTCCTATCCGTTCGAACCCGACCCGAGTTAGAAAATTAAAAAATAAATGCAAAAAATTTCTAAAAATTTAAAAACATCGTCCAGGCTTCATTTCAAGACGAAACGGGTCAGGACATGCTGAAAAATAGAGAAGAAAAAAAATTTCCTTCCTATCCGTTCGAACTCGACCCGAGTTAGAAAATTAAAAAATAAATGCAAAAAAATTCTAAAAATTTAAAAACATCGTCCAGGCTTCATTTCCAGACGAAACGGGTCAGGACATCCTGAAAAATAGAGAACAAAAAAAATTTCATTCCTCTCCGTTCGAACTCAACCGGAGTTAGAAAATACAAAAAAATTAGAAAAATTAAAAAACATAATCCAGGTTTCATTTCAAGACGAAACGGGTCAGGACAGGCCGAAAAATAGAGAAGAAAAAAAATTTCCTTCCGATCCGTACGAACCCGACCCGAGTTAGAAAATTCAACAATAAATGCAAAAAAATTCAAAAAATTAAAAAACATCATCCAGGCTTCATTTCAAGACGAAACGGGTCAGGACAGGCCGAAAAATAGAGAAGAAAAAAAATTTCCTTCCGATCCGTTCGAACTCGACCCGACTTAGAAAATTCAAAAATAAATGCAAAAAAATTCTAAAAATTAAAAAACATCATCCAGGCTTCATTTCAAGACGAAACGGGTCAGGACAGGCCCAAACATAGAGAAGAAAAAAAATTTCCTTCCGATCCGTTCGAACCCGACCCTAGTTAGAAAATTCAAAAATAAATGCAAAAAAATTTTAAAAATTAAAAAACATCATACAGGCTTCATTTCAAGAATAAACGGGTCAGGACAGGCCAAAAAATAGAGAAGAAAAAAAATTTCCTTCCTATCCGTTCGAACCTGACCCGAGTTAGAAAATTCAAAAATAAATGCAAAAAAATTCTAAAAATTAAAAAACTTCATCCAGGCTTCATTTCAAGAATAAACGGGTCAGGACAGGACAAAAAATAGAGAAGAAAAAAAATTTCCTTCCGATCCGTTCGAACCCGACCCGAGTTAGAAAATTCAAAAATAAATGCAAAAAAATTCTTAAAATTAAAAAACATCATCCAGGCTTCTTTTCAAGACGAAACGGGTCAGGACAGGCCCAAAAATACAGAAGAAAAAAAATTTCCTTCCGATCCGTTCGAACCCGACCCGGGTTAAAAAATTCAAAAATAAATGCAAAAAAATTTTAAAAATTAAAAAACATCATATAGGCTTCATTTCAAGAATAAACGGGTCAGGACAGGCCAAAAAATAGAGAAGAAAAAAAATTTCCTTCCTATCCGTTCGAACCCGACCCGAGTTAGAAAATTCAAAAATAAATGCAAAAAAATTCCAAAAATTAAAAAACTTCAGCCAGGCTTCATTTCTAGACGAAACGGGTCAGGACAGGCCGAAAAATAGAGAAAAAAAAATTTTCCTTCCTATCCGTTCGAACCCGACCCGAGTTAGAAAATTAAAAAATAAATGCAAAAAAATTCTAAAAATTTAAAAACATCGTCCAGGCTTCATTTCAAGACGAAACGGGTCAGGACATGCTGAAAAATAAAGAACAAATAAAATTTCATTCCTATCCGTTCGAACTCAACCTGAGTTAGAAAATTCAAAAAAATTAGAAAAATCAAAAAACATCATCCAGGTTTAATTTCAAGACGAAACGGGTCAGGACAGGCCGAAAAATAGAGAAGAAAAAAAAATTTCCTTCCGATCCGTACGAACGCCACCCGAGTTAGAAAATTCAACAATAAACTCAAAAAAATTCTAAAAATTAAAAAACATCATCCAGGCTTCATTTCAAGATGAAACGGGTCAGGACAGGCCGAAAAATAGAGAAGAAAAAAAATTTCCTTCCGATCCGTTCGAACCCGACCCGAGTTAGAAAATTCAAAAATAAATGCAAAAAAATTCTAAAAATTAAAAAATATCATCCAGGCTTCATTTCAAGACGAAACGGGTCAGGACAGGCCCAAACATAGAGAAGAAAAAAAATTTCCTTCCGATCCGTTCGAACCCGACCCTAGTTAGAAAATTCAAAAATAAATGCAAAAAAATTTTAAAAATTAAAAAACATCATACAGGCTTCATTTCAAGAATAAACGGGTCATGACAGGCCAAAAAATAGAGAAGAAAAAAAATTTCCTTCCTATCCGTTCGAACCCGACCCGAGTTAGAAAATTCAAAAATAAATGCAAAAAAATTCCAAAAATTAAAAAACATCAGCCAGGCTTCATTTCTAGACGGAACGGGTCAGGATAGGCCGAAAAATAGAGAAAAAAAAAATTTCCTTCCTATCCGTTCGAACCCAACCCGAGTTAGAAAATTCAAAAGTAAATGCAAAAAAATTCTAAAAACTAAAAAAATCATCCAGGCTTCATAACAAGACGAAACGGGTCAGGACAGACCGAAAAATAGAGAAGAAAAAAAATTTCCTTCCGATCCGTTCGAACCCGACCCGAGTTAGAAAATTCAAAAATAAATGCAAGAAAATTCTAAAAATTAAAAAACATCATCCAGGCTTCATTTCAAGACGAAACGGGTCAGGACAGGCCCAAACATAGAGAAGAAAAAAAATTTCCTTCCTATCCGTTCGAACCCGACCCTATTTAAAAAATTCAAAAATAAATGCAAAAAAATTTTAAAATTAAAAAACTTCGTCCAGGCTTCATTTCAAGAATAAACGGGTCAGGACAGGCCAAAAAATAGAGAAGAAAAAAAATTTCCTTCCTATCCGTTCGAACTCGACCCGAGTTAGAAAATTAAAAAATAATTGCAAAAAAATTCTAAAAATTTAAAAACATCGTCCAGGCTTCATTTCCAGACGAAACGGGTCAGGACATCCTGAAAAATAGAGAACAAAAAAAATTTCATTCCTCTCCGTTCGAACTCAACCGGAGTTAGAAAATTCAAAAAAATTAGAAAAATTAAAAAACATAATCCAGGTTTCATTTCAAGACGAAACGGGTCAGGACAGGCCGAAAAATAGGGAAGAAAAAAAATTTCCTTCCGATCCGTACGAACCCGACCCGAGTTAGAAAATTCAACAATAAATGCAAAAAAATTCAAAAAATTAAAAAACATCATCCAGGCTTCATTTCAAGACGAAACGGGTCAGGACAGGCCGAAAAATAGAGAAAAAAATTTTTTCCTTCCTATCCGTTCGAACCCGACCCGAGTTAGAAAATTAAAAAATAAATGCAAAAAAATTCTAAAAATTTAAAAACATCGTCCAGGCTTCATTTCAAGACGAAACGGGTCAGGACATGCTGAAAAATAAAGAACAAATAAAATTTCATTCCTATCCGTTCGAACTCAACCTGAGTTAGAAAATTCAAAAAAATTAGAAAAATTAAAAAACATCATCCAGGTTTAATTTCAAGACGAAACGGGTCTGGACAGGCTGAAAAATAGAGAAGAAAAAAAAATTTCCTTCCGATCCGTACGAACCCGACCCGAGTTAGAAAATTCAACAATAAACTCAAAAAAATTCTAAAAATTAAAAAACATCATCCAGGCTTCATTTCAAGATGAAACGGGTCAGGACAGGCCGAAAAATAGAGAAGAAAAAAAATTTCCTTCCGATCCGTTCGAACCCGACCCGAGTTAGAAAATTCAAAAATAAATGCAAAAAAATTCTAAATATTAAAAAACATCATTCAGGCTTCATTTCAAGACGAAACGGGTCGGGACAGGCCCAAACATAGAGAAGAAAAAAATTTCCTTCCTATCCGTTCGAATCCGACCCTAGTTAGAAAATTCAAAAATAAATGCAAAAACATTTTAAAATTAAAAAACTTCGTCCAGGCTTCATTTCAAGAAAAAACGGGTCAGGACAGGCCAAAAAATAGAGAAGAAAAAAAATTTCCTTCCTATCCGTTCGAACCCGACCCGAGTTAGAAAATTAAAAAATAAATGCAAAAAAATTCTAAAAATTTAAAAACATCGTCCAGGCTTCATTTCAAGACGAAACGGGTCAGGACAGGCCGAAAAATAGAGAAGAAAAAAAAATTTCCTTCCGATCCGTACGAACGCCACCCGAGTTAGAAAATTCAACAATAAACGCAAAAAAATTCTAAAAATTAAAAAACATCATCCAGGCTTCATTTCAAGACGAAACGGGTCAGGACAGGCCGAAAAATAGAGAAGAAAAAAAATTTCCTTCCGATCCGTTCGAACCCGACCCGAGTTAGAAAATTCAAAAATAAATGCAAAAAAATTCTAAAAATTAAAAAATATCATCCAGGCTTCATTTCAAGACGAAACAGGTCAGGACAGGCCCAAACATAGAGAAGAAAAAAAATTTCCTTCTGATCCGTTCGAACCCGACCCTAGTTAGAAAATTCAAAAATAAATGCAAAAAAATTTTAAAAATTAAAAAACATCATACAGGCTTCATTTCAAGAATAAACGGGTCATGACAGGCAAAAAAATAGAGAAGAAAAAAAATTTCCTTCCTATCCGTTCGAACCCGACCCGAGTTAGAAAATTCAAAAATAAATGCAAAAAAATTCCAAAAATTAAAAAACATCAGCCAGGCTTCATTTCTAGACGGAACGGGTCAGGATAGGCCGAAAAATAGAGAAAAAAAAAATTTCCTTCCTATCCGTTCGAACCCAACCCGAGTTAGAAAATTAAAAAGTAAATGCAAAAAAATTCTAAAAATTAAAAAACATCATCCAGGATTCATATCAAGACGAAACGGGTCAGGACAGACCGAAAAATAGAGAAGAAAAAAAATTTCCTTCCGATCCGTTCGAACCCGACCCGAGTTAGAAAATTCAAAAATAAATGCAAGAAAATTCTAAAAATTAAGAAACATCATCCAGGCTGCATTTCAAAACGAAACGGGTCAGGACAGGCCCAAACATAGAGAAGAAAAAAAATTTCCTTCCTATCCGTTCGAACTCGACCCGAGTTAGAAAATTAAAAAATAATTGCAAAAAAATTCTAAAAATTTAAAAACATCGTCCAGGCTTCATTTCCAGACGAAACGGGTCAGGACATCCTGAAAAATAGAGAACAAAAAAAATTTCATTCCTCTCCGTTCGAACTCAACCGGAGTTAGAAAATTCAAAAAAATTAGAAAAATTAAAAAACATAATCCAGGTTTCATTTCAAGACGAAACGGGTCAGGACAGGCCGAAAAATAGAGAAGAAAAAAAATTTCCTTCCGATCCGTACGAACCCGACCCGAGTTAGAAAATTCAACAATAAATGCAAAAAAATTCAAAAAATTAAAAAACATCATCCAGGCTTCATTTCAAGACGAAACGGGTCAGGACAGGCCGAAAAATAGAGAAGAAAAAAAATTTCCTTCCGATCCGTTCGAACTCGACCTGAGTTAGAAAATTCAAAAATAAATGCAAAAAAATTCTAAAAATTAAAAAACATCATCCAGGCTTCATTTCAAGACGAAACGGGTCAGGACAGGCCCAAACATGGAGAAGAAAAAAAATTTCCTTCCGATCCGTTCGAACCCGACCCTAGTTAGAAAATTCAAAAATAAATGCAAAAAAATTTTAAAAATTAAAAAACATCATACAGGCTTCATTTCAAGAATAAACGGGTCAGGACAGGCCAAAAAATGGAGAAGAAAAAAAATTTCCTTCCTATCCGTTCGAACCTGACCCGAGTTAGAAAATTCAAAAATAAATGCAAAAAAATTCTAAAAATTAAAAAACTTCATCCAGGCTTCATTTCAAGAATAAACGGGTCAGGACAGGCCAGAAAATAGAGAAGAAAAAAAATTTCCTTCCGATCCGTTCGAACCCGACCCGAGTTAGAAAATTCAACAATAAATGTAAAAAAATTCTAAAAATTAAAAAACATCATCCAGGCTTCATTTCAAGACGAAACGGGTCAGGACAGGCCCAAAAATACAGAAGAAAAAAAATTTCCTTCCCATCCGTTCGAACCCGACCCGGGTTAAAAAATTCAAAAATAAATGCAAAAAAATTCTAAAAATTAAAAAACATCAGCCAGGCGTCATTTCAAGAATAAACGGGTCAGGACAGGCCAAAAAATAGAGAAGAAAAAAAATTTCCTTCCTATCCGTTCGAACCCGACCCGAGTTAGAAAATTCAAAAATAAATGCAAAAAAATTCCAAAAATTAAAAAACATCAGCCAGGCTTCATTTCAAGACGAAACGGGTCAGGACAGGCCGAAAAATAGAGAAAAAAATTTTTTCCTTCCTATCCGTTCGAACCCGACCCGAGTTAGAAAATTAAAAAATAAATGCAAAAAAATTCTAAAAATTTAAAAACATCGTCCAGGCTTCATTTCAAGACGAAACGGGTCAGGACATGCTGAAAAATAAAGAACAAATAAAATTTCATTCCTATCCGTTCGAACTCAACCTGAGTTAGAAAATTCAAAAAAATTAGAAAAATTAAAAAACATCATCCAGGTTTAATTTCAAGACGAAACGGGTCAGGACAGGCCGAAAAATAGAGAAGAAAAAAAAATTTCCTTCCGATCCGTACGAACCCGACCCGAGTTAGAAAATTCAACAATAAACTCAAAAAAATTCTAAAAATTAAAAAACATCATCCAGGCTTCATTTCAAGATGAAACGGGTCAGGACAGGCCGAAAAAATAGAGAAGAAAAAAAATTTCCTTCCGATCCGTTCGAACCCGACCCGAGTTAGAAAATTCAAAAATAAATGCAAAAAAATTCTAAAAATTAAAAAATATCATCCAGGCTTCATTTCAAGACGAAACGGGTCAGGACAGGCCCAAACATAGAGAAGAAAAAAAATTTCCTTCCGATCCGTTCGAACCCGACCCTAGTTAGAAAATTCAAAAATAAATGCAAAAAAATTTTAAAAATTAAAAAACATCATACAGGCTTCATTTCAAGAATAAACGGGTCATGACAGGCCAAAAAATAGAGAAGAAAAAAAATTTCCTTCCTATCCGTTCGAACCCGACCCGAGTTAGAAAATTCAAAAATAAATGCAAAAAAATTCCAAAAATTAAAAAACATCAGCCAGGCTTCATTTCTAGACGGAACGGGTCAGGATAGGCCGAAAAATAGAGAAAAAAAAAATTTCCTTCCTATCCGTTCGAACCCAACCCGAGTTAGAAAATTCAAAAGTAAATGCAAAAAAATTCTAAAAACTAAAAAAATCATCCAGGCTTCATAACAAGACGAAACGGGTCAGGACAGACCGAAAAATAGAGAAGAAAAAAAATTTCCTTCCGATCCGTTCGAACCCGACCCGAGTTAGAAAATTCAAAAATAAATGCAAGAAAATTCTAAAAATTAAAAAACATCATCCAGGCTTCATTTCAAGACGAAACGGGTCAGGACAGGCCCAAACATAGAGAAGAAAAAAAATTTCCTTCCTATCCGTTCGAACCCGACCCTATTTAAAAAATTCAAAAATAAATGCAAAAAAATTTTAAAATTAAAAAACTTCGTCCAGGCTTCATTTCAAGAATAAACGGGTCAGGACAGGCCAAAAAATAGAGAAGAAAAAAAATTTCCTTCCTATCCGTTCGAACTCGACCCGAGTTAGAAAATTAAAAAATAATTGCAAAAAAATTCTAAAAATTTAAAAACATCGTCCAGGCTTCATTTCCAGACGAAACGGGTCAGGACATCCTGAAAAATAGAGAACAAAAAAAATTTCATTCCTCTCCGTTCGAACTCAACCGGAGTTAGAAAATTCAAAAAAATTAGAAAAATTAAAAAACATAATCCAGGTTTCATTTCAAGACGAAACGGGTCAGGACAGGCCGAAAAATAGGGAAGAAAAAAAATTTCCTTCCGATCCGTACGAACCCGACCCGAGTTAGAAAATTCAACAATAAATGCAAAAAAATTCAAAAAATTAAAAAACATCATCCAGGCTTCATTTCAAGACGAAACGGGTCAGGACAGGCCGAAAAATAGAGAAAAAAATTTTTTCCTTCCTATCCGTTCGAACCCGACCCGAGTTAGAAAATTAAAAAATAAATGCAAAAAAATTCTAAAAATTTAAAAACATCGTCCAGGCTTCATTTCAAGACGAAACGGGTCAGGACATGCTGAAAAATAAAGAACAAATAAAATTTCATTCCTATCCGTTCGAACTCAACCTGAGTTAGAAAATTCAAAAAAATTAGAAAAATTAAAAAACATCATCCAGGTTTAATTTCAAGACGAAACGGGTCTGGACAGGCTGAAAAATAGAGAAGAAAAAAAAATTTCCTTCCGATCCGTACGAACCCGACCCGAGTTAGAAAATTCAACAATAAACTCAAAAAAATTCTAAAAATTAAAAAACATCATCCAGGCTTCATTTCAAGATGAAACGGGTCAGGACAGGCCGAAAAATAGAGAAGAAAAAAAATTTCCTTCCGATCCGTTCGAACCCGACCCGAGTTAGAAAATTCAAAAATAAATGCAAAAAAATTCTAAATATTAAAAAACATCATTCAGGCTTCATTTCAAGACGAAACGGGTCGGGACAGGCCCAAACATAGAGAAGAAAAAAATTTCCTTCCTATCCGTTCGAATCCGACCCTAGTTAGAAAATTCAAAAATAAATGCAAAAACATTTTAAAATTAAAAAACTTCGTCCAGGCTTCATTTCAAGAAAAAACGGGTCAGGACAGGCCAAAAAATAGAGAAGAAAAAAAATTTCCTTCCTATCCGTTCGAACCCGACCCGAGTTAGAAAATTAAAAAATAAATGCAAAAAAATTCTAAAAATTTAAAAACATCGTCCAGGCTTCATTTCAAGACGAAACGGGTCAGGACAGGCCGAAAAATAGAGAAGAAAAAAAAATTTCCTCCCGATCCGTACGAACCCCACCCGAGTTAGAAAATTCAACAATAAACGCAAAAAAATTCTAAAAATTAAAAAACATCATCCAGGCTTCATTTCAAGACGAAACGGGTCAGGACAGGCCGAAAAATAGAGAAGAAAAAAAATTTCCTTCCGATCCGTTCGAACCCGACCCGAGTTAGAAAATTCAAAAATAAATGCAAAAAAATTCTAAAAATTAAAAAATATCATCCAGGCTTCATTTCAAGACGAAACAGGTCAGGACAGGCCCAAACATAGAGAAGAAAAAAAATTTCCTTCTGATCCGTTCGAACCCGACCCTAGTTAGAAAATTCAAAAATAAATGCAAAAAAATTTTAAAAATTAAAAAACATCATACAGGCTTCATTTCAAGAATAAACGGGTCATGACAGGCAAAAAAATAGAGAAGAAAAAAAATTTCCTTCCTATCCGTTCGAACCCGACCCGAGTTAGAAAATTCAAAAATAAATGCAAAAAAATTCCAAAAATTAAAAAACATCAGCCAGGCTTCATTTCTAGACGGAACGGGTCAGGATAGGCCGAAAAATAGAGAAAAAAAAAATTTCCTTCCTATCCGTTCGAACCCAACCCGAGTTAGAAAATTAAAAAGTAAATGCAAAAAAATTCTAAAAATTAAAAAACATCATCCAGGATTCATATCAAGACGAAACGGGTCAGGACAGACCGAAAAATAGAGAAGAAAAAAAATTTCCTTCCGATCCGTTCGAACCCGACCCGAGTTAGAAAATTCAAAAATAAATGCAAGAAAATTCTAAAAATTAAGAAACATCATCCAGGCTGCATTTCAAAATGAAACGGGTCAGGACAGGCCCAAACATAGAGAAGAAAAAAAATTTCCTTCCTATCCGTTCGAACTCGACCCGAGTTAGAAAATTAAAAAATAATTGCAAAAAAATTCTAAAAATTTAAAAACATCGTCCAGGCTTCATTTCCAGACGAAACGGGTCAGGACATCCTGAAAAATAGAGAACAAAAAAAATTTCATTCCTCTCCGTTCGAACTCAACCGGAGTTAGAAAATTCAAAAAAATTAGAAAAATTAAAAAACATAATCCAGGTTTCATTTCAAGACGAAACGGGTCAGGACAGGCCGAAAAATAGAGAAGAAAAAAAATTTCCTTCCGATCCGTACGAACCCGACCCGAGTTAGAAAATTCAACAATAAATGCAAAAAAATTCAAAAAATTAAAAAACATCATCCAGGCTTCATTTCAAGACGAAACGGGTCAGGACAGGCCGAAAAATAGAGAAGAAAAAAAATTTCCTTCCGATCCGTTCGAACTCGACCTGAGTTAGAAAATTCAAAAATAAATGCAAAAAAATTCTAAAAATTAAAAAACATCATCCAGGCTTCATTTCAAGACGAAACGGGTCAGGACAGGCCCAAACATGGAGAAGAAAAAAAATTTCCTTCCGATCCGTTCGAACCCGACCCTAGTTAGAAAATTCAAAAATAAATGCAAAAAAATTTTAAAAATTAAAAAACATCATACAGGCTTCATTTCAAGAATAAACGGGTCAGGACAGGCCAAAAAATGGAGAAGAAAAAAAATTTCCTTCCTATCCGTTCGAACCTGACCCGAGTTAGAAAATTCAAAAATAAATGCAAAAAAATTCTAAAAATTAAAAAACTTCATCCAGGCTTCATTTCAAGAATAAACGGGTCAGGACAGGCCAGAAAATAGAGAAGAAAAAAAATTTCCTTCCGATCCGTTCGAACCCGACCCGAGTTAGAAAATTCAACAATAAATGTAAAAAAATTCTAAAAATTAAAAAACATCATCCAGGCTTCATTTCAAGACGAAACGGGTCAGGACAGGCCCAAAAATACAGAAGAAAAAAAATTTCCTTCCCATCCGTTCGAACCCGACCCGGGTTAAAAAATTCAAAAATAAATGCAAAAAAATTCTAAAAATTAAAAAACATCAGCCAGGCGTCATTTCAAGAATAAACGGGTCAGGACAGGCCAAAAAATAGAGAAGAAAAAAAATTTCCTTCCTATCCGTTCGAACCCGACCCGAGTTAGAAAATTCAAAAATAAATGCAAAAAAATTCCAAAAATTAAAAAACATCAGCCAGGCTTCATTTCAAGACGAAACGGGTCAGGACAGGCCGAAAAATAGAGAAAAAAATTTTTTCCTTCCTATCCGTTCGAACCCGACCCGAGTTAGAAAATTAAAAAATAAATGCAAAAAAATTCTAAAAATTTAAAAACATCGTCCAGGCTTCATTTCAAGACGAAACGGGTCAGGACATGCTGAAAAATAAAGAACAAATAAAATTTCATTCCTATCCGTTCGAACTCAACCTGAGTTAGAAAATTCAAAAAAATTAGAAAAATTAAAAAACATCATCCAGGTTTAATTTCAAGACGAAACGGGTCAGGACAGGCCGAAAAATAGAGAAGAAAAAAAAATTTCCTTCCGATCCGTACGAACCCGACCCGAGTTAGAAAATTCAACAATAAACTCAAAAAAATTCTAAAAATTAAAAAACATCATCCAGGCTTCATTTCAAGATGAAACGGGTCAGGACAGGCCGAAAAAATAGAGAAGAAAAAAAATTTCCTTCCGATCCGTTCGAACCCGACCCGAGTTAGAAAATTCAAAAATAAATGCAAAAAAATTCTAAAAATTAAAAAATATCATCCAGGCTTCATTTCAAGACGAAACGGGTCAGGACAGGCCCAAACATAGAGAAGAAAAAAAATTTCCTTCCGATCCGTTCGAACCCGACCCTAGTTAGAAAATTCAAAAATAAATGCAAAAAAATTTTAAAAATTAAAAAACATCATACAGGCTTCATTTCAAGAATAAACGGGTCATGACAGGCCAAAAAATAGAGAAGAAAAAAAATTTCCTTCCTATCCGTTCGAACCCGACCCGAGTTAGAAAATTCAAAAATAAATGCAAAAAAATTCCAAAAATTAAAAAACATCAGCCAGGCTTCATTTCTAGACGGAACGGGTCAGGATAGGCCGAAAAATAGAGAAAAAAAAAATTTCCTTCCTATCCGTTCGAACCCAACCCGAGTTAAAAAATTCAAAAGTAAATGCAAAAAAATGCTAAAAATTAAAAACACATCATCCAGGCTTCATATCAAGACGAAACGGGTCAGGACAGACCGAAAAATAGAGAAGAAAAAAAATTTCCTTCCGATCCGTTCGAACCCGACCCGAGTTAGAAAATTCAAAAACAAATGCAAGAAAATTCTAAAAATTAAGAAACATCATCCAGGCTTCATTTCAAAACGAAACGGGTCAGGACAGGCCCAAACATAGAGAAGAAAAAAAATTTCCTTCCCATCCGTTCGAACCCGACCCTAGTTAAAAAATTCAAAAATAAATGCAAAAAAATTTTAAAATTAAAAAACTTCATCCAGGCTTCATTTCAAGAATAAACGGGTCAGGACAGGCCAAAAAATAGAGAAGAAAAAAAATTTCATTCCCATCCGTTCGAACCCGACCCGAGTTAGAAAATTCAAAAATAAATGCAAAAAAATTCTAAAAATTAAAAAACATCATCCAGGCTTCATTTCAAGACGAAACGGGTCGGGACAGGCCCAAACATAGAGAAGAAAAAAATTTCCTTCCTATCCGTTCGAATCCGACCCTAGTTAGAAAATTCAAAAATAAATGCAAAAAAATTTTAAAATTAAAAAACTTCGTCCAGGCTTCATTTCAAGAAAAAACGGGTCAGGACAGGCCAAAAAATAGAGAAGAAAAAAAATTTCCTTCCTATCCGTTCGAACCCGACCCGAGTTAGAAAATTAAAAAATAAATGCAAAAAAATTCTAAAAATTTAAAAACATCGTCCAGGCTTCATTTCAAGACGAAACGGGTCAGGACAGGCCGAAAAATAGAGAGAAAAAAAAATTTCCTTCCGATCCGTACGAACGCCACCCGAGTTAGAAAATTCAACAATAAACGCAAAAAAATTCTAAAAATTAAAAAACATCATCCAGGCTTCATTTCAAGATGAAACGGGTCAGGACAGGCCGAAAAATAGAGAAGAAAAAAAATTTCCTTCCGATCCGTTCGAACCCGACCCGAGTTAGAAAATTCAAAAATAAATGCAAAAAAATTCTAAAAATTAAAAAATATCATCCAGGCTTCATTTCAAGACGAAACGGGTCAGGACAGGCCCAAACATAGAGAAGAAAAAAAATTTCCTTCTGATCCGTTCGAACCCGACCCTAGTTAGAAAATTCAAAAATAAATGCAAAAAAATTTTAAAAATTAAAAAAAATCATACAGGCTTCATTTCAAGAATAAACGGGTCAGGACAGGCCAAAAAATGGAGAAGAAAAAAAATTTCCTTCCTATCCGTTCGAACCTGACCCGAGTTAGAAAATTCAAAAATAAATGCAAAAAAATTCTAAAAATTAAAAAACTTCATCCAGGCTTCATTTCAAGAATAAACGGGTCAGGACAGGCCAGAAAATAGAGAAGAAAAAAAATTTCCTTCCGATCCGTTCGAACCCGACCCGAGTTAGAAAATTCAACAATAAATGTAAAAAAATTCTAAAAATTAAAAAACATCATCCAGGCTTCATTTCAAGACGAAACGGGTCAGGACAGGCCCAAAAATACAGAAGAAAAAAAATTTCCTTCCCATCCGTTCGAACCCGACCCGGGTTAAAAAATTCAAAAATAAATGCAAAAAAATTCTAAAAATTAAAAAACATCTGCCAGGCGTCATTTCAAGAATAAACGGGTCAGGACAGGCCAAAAAATAGAGAAGAAAAAAAATTTCCTTCCTATCCGTTCGAACCCGACCCGAGTTAGAAAATTCAAAAATAAATGCAAAAAAATTCCAAAAATTAAAAAACATCATCCAGGCTTCATTTCAAGACGAAACGGGTCAGGACAGGCCGAAAAATAGAGAAAAAAATTTTTTCCTTCCTATCCGTTCGAACCCGACCCGAGTTAGAAAATTAAAAAATAAATGCAAAAAAATTCTAAAAATTTAAAAACATCGTCCAGGCTTCATTTCAAGACGAAACGGGTCAGGACATGCTGAAAAATAAAGAACAAATAAAATTTCATTCCTATCCGTTCGAACTCAACCTGAGTTAGAAAATTCAAAAAAATTAGAAAAATTAAAAAACATCATCCAGGTTTAATTTCAAGACGAAACGGGTCAGGACAGGCCGAAAAATAGAGAAGAAAAAAAAATTTCCTTCCGATCCGTACGAACCCGACCCGAGTTAGAAAATTCAACAATAAACTCAAAAAAATTCTAAAAATTAAAAAACATCATCCAGGCTTCATTTCAAGATGAAACGGGTCAGGACAGGCCGAAAAAATAGAGAAGAAAAAAAATTTCCTTCCGATCCGTTCGAACCCGACCCGAGTTAGAAAATTCAAAAATAAATGCAAAAAAATTCTAAAAATTAAAAAATATCATCCAGGCTTCATTTCAAGACGAAACGGGTCAGGACAGGCCCAAACATAGAGAAGAAAAAAAATTTCCTTCCGATCCGTTCGAACCCGACCCTAGTTAGAAAATTCAAAAATAAATGCAAAAAAATTTTAAAAATTAAAAAACATCATACAGGCTTCATTTCAAGAATAAACGGGTCATGACAGGCCAAAAAATAGAGAAGAAAAAAAATTTCCTTCCTATCCGTTCGAACCCGACCCGAGTTAGAAAATTCAAAAATAAATGCAAAAAAATTCCAAAAATTAAAAAACATCAGCCAGGCTTCATTTCTAGACGGAACGGGTCAGGATAGGCCGAAAAATAGAGAAAAAAAAAATTTCCTTCCTATCCGTTCGAACCCAACCCGAGTTAAAAAATTCAAAAGTAAATGCAAAAAAATGCTAAAAATTAAAAACACATCATCCAGGCTTCATATCAAGACGAAACGGGTCAGGACAGACCGAAAAATAGAGAAGAAAAAAAATTTCCTTCCGATCCGTTCGAACCCGACCCGAGTTAGAAAATTCAAAAACAAATGCAAGAAAATTCTAAAAATTAAGAAACATCATCCAGGCTTCATTTCAAAACGAAACGGGTCAGGACAGGCCCAAACATAGAGAAGAAAAAAAATTTCCTTCCCATCCGTTCGAACCCGACCCTAGTTAAAAAATTCAAAAATAAATGCAAAAAAATTTTAAAATTAAAAAACTTCATCCAGGCTTCATTTCAAGAATAAACGGGTCAGGACAGGCCAAAAAATAGAGAAGAAAAAAAATTTCATTCCCATCCGTTCGAACCCGACCCGAGTTAGAAAATTCAAAAATAAATGCAAAAAAATTCTAAAAATTAAAAAACATCATCCAGGCTTCATTTCAAGACGAAACGGGTCGGGACAGGCCCAAACATAGAGAAGAAAAAAATTTCCTTCCTATCCGTTCGAATCCGACCCTAGTTAGAAAATTCAAAAATAAATGCAAAAAAATTTTAAAATTAAAAAACTTCGTCCAGGCTTCATTTCAAGAAAAAACGGGTCAGGACAGGCCAAAAAATAGAGAGGAAAAAAAATTTCCTTCCTATCCGTTCGAACCCGACCCGAGTTAGAAAATTAAAAAATAAATGCAAAAAAATTCTAAAAATTTAAAAACATCGTCCAGGCTTCATTTCAAGACGAAACGGGTCAGGACAGGCCGAAAAATAGAGAGAAAAAAAAATTTCCTTCCGATCCGTACGAACGCCACCCGAGTTAGAAAATTCAACAATAAACGCAAAAAAATTCTAAAAATTAAAAAACATCATCCAGGCTTCATTTCAAGATGAAACGGGTCAGGACAGGCCGAAAAATAGAGAAGAAAAAAAATTTCCTTCCGATCCGTTCGAACCCGACCCGAGTTAGAAAATTCAAAAATAAATGCAAAAAAATTCTAAAAATTAAAAAATATCATCCAGGCTTCATTTCAAGACGAAACGGGTCAGGACAGGCCCAAACATAGAGAAGAAAAAAAATTTCCTTCTGATCCGTTCGAACCCGACCCTAGTTAGAAAATTCAAAAATAAATGCAAAAAAATTTTAAAAATTAAAAAACATCATACAGGCTTCATTTCAAGAATAAACGGGTCAGGACAGGCCAAAAAATGGAGAAGAAAAAAAATTTCCTTCCTATCCGTTCGAACCTGACCCGAGTTAGAAAATTCAAAAATAAATGCAAAAAAATTCTAAAAATTAAAAAACTTCATCCAGGCTTCATTTCAAGAATAAACGGGTCAGGACAGGCCAGAAAATAGAGAAGAAAAAAAATTTCCTTCCGATCCGTTCGAACCCGACCCGAGTTAGAAAATTCAACAATAAATGTAAAAAAATTCTAAAAATTAAAAAACATCATCCAGGCTTCATTTCAAGACGAAACGGGTCAGGACAGGCCCAAAAATACAGAAGAAAAAAAATTTCCTTCCCATCCGTTCGAACCCGACCCGGGTTAAAAAATTCAAAAATAAATGCAAAAAAATTCTAAAAATTAAAAAACATCTGCCAGGCGTCATTTCAAGAATAAACGGGTCAGGACAGGCCAAAAAATAGAGAAGAAAAAAAATTTCCTTCCTATCCGTTCGAACCCGACCCGAGTTAGAAAATTCAAAAATAAATGCAAAAAAATTCCAAAAATTAAAAAACATCAGCCAGGCTTCATTTCAAGACGAAACGGGTCAGGACAGGCCGAAAAATAGAGAAAAAAAATTTTTCCTTCCTATCCGTTCGAACCCGACCCGAGTTAGAAAATTAAAAAATAAATGCAAAAAAATTCTAAAAATTTAAAAACATCGTCCAGGCTTCATTTCAAGACGAAACGGGTCAGGACATGCTGAAAAATAAAGAACAAATAAAATTTCATTCCTATCCGTTCGAACTCAACCTGAGTTAGAAAATTCAAAAAAATTAGAAAAATTAAAAAACATCATCCAGGTTTAATTTCAAGACGAAACGGGTCAGGACAGGCCGAAAAATAGAGAAGAAAAAAAAATTTCCTTCCGATCCGTACGAACCCGACCCGAGTTAGAAAATTCAACAATAAACTCAAAAAAATTCTAAAAATTAAAAAACATCATCCAGGCTTCATTTCAAGATGAAACGGGTCAGGACAGGCCGAAAAAATAGAGAAGAAAAAAAATTTCCTTCCGATCCGTTCGAACCCGACCCGAGTTAGAAAATTCAAAAATAAATGCAAAAAAATTCTAAAAATTAAAAAATATCATCCAGGCTTCATTTCAAGACGAAACGGGTCAGGACAGGCCCAAACATAGAGAAGAAAAAAAATTTCCTTCCGATCCGTTCGAACCCGACCCTAGTTAGAAAATTCAAAAATAAATGCAAAAAAATTTTAAAAATTAAAAAACATCATACAGGCTTCATTTCAAGAATAAACGGGTCATGACAGGCCAAAAAATAGAGAAGAAAAAAAATTTCCTTCCTATCCGTTCGAACCCGACCCGAGTTAGAAAATTCAAAAATAAATGCAAAAAAATTCCAAAAATTAAAAAACATCAGCCAGGCTTCATTTCTAGACGGAACGGGTCAGGATAGGCCGAAAAATAGAGAAAAAAAAAATTTCCTTCCTATCCGTTCGAACCCAACCCGAGTTAAAAAATTCAAAAGTAAATGCAAAAAAATGCTAAAAATTAAAAACACATCATCCAGGCTTCATATCAAGACGAAACGGGTCAGGACAGACCGAAAAATAGAGAAGAAAAAAAATTTCCTTCCGATCCGTTCGAACCCGACCCGAGTTAGAAAATTCAAAAACAAATGCAAGAAAATTCTAAAAATTAAGAAACATCATCCAGGCTTCATTTCAAAACGAAACGGGTCAGGACAGGCCCAAACATAGAGAAGAAAAAAAATTTCCTTCCCATCCGTTCGAACCCGACCCTAGTTAAAAAATTCAAAAATAAATGCAAAAAAATTTTAAAATTAAAAAACTTCATCCAGGCTTCATTTCAAGAATAAACGGGTCAGGACAGGCCAAAAAATAGAGAAGAAAAAAAATTTTATTCCCATCCGTTCGAACCCGACCCGAGTTAGAAAATTCAAAAATAAATGCAAAAAAATTCTAAAAATTAAAAAACATCATCCAGGCTTCATTTCAAGACGAAACGGGTCGGGACAGGCCCAAACATAGAGAAGAAAAAAATTTCCTTCCTATCCGTTCGAATCCGACCCTAGTTAGAAAATTCAAAAATAAATGCAAAAAAATTTTAAAATTAAAAAACTTCGTCCAGGCTTCATTTCAAGAAAAAACGGGTCAGGACAGGCCAAAAAATAGAGAAGAAAAAAAATTTCCTTCCTATCCGTTCGAACCCGACCCGAGTTAGAAAATTAAAAAATAAATGCAAAAAAATTCTAAAAATTTAAAAACATCGTCCAGGCTTCATTTCAAGACGAAACGGGTCAGGACAGGCCGAAAAATAGAGAAGAAAAAAAAATTTCCTTCCGATCCGTACGAACGCCACCCGAGTTAGAAAATTCAACAATAAACGCAAAAAAATTCTAAAAATTAAAAAAATCATCCAGGCTTCATTTCAAGATGAAACGGGTCAGGACAGGCCGAAAAATAGAGAAGAAAAAAAATTTCCTTCCGATCCGTTCGAACCCGACCCGAGTTAGAAAATTCAAAAATAAATGCAAAAAAATTCTAAAAATTAAAAAATATCATCCAGGCTTCATTTCAAGACGAAACGGGTCAGGACAGGCCCAAACATAGAGAAGAAAAAAAATTTCCTTCTGATCCGTTCGAACCCGACCCTAGTTAGAAAATTCAAAAATAAATGCAAAAAAATTTTAAAAATTAAAAAACATCATACAGGCTTCATTTCAAGAATAAACGGGTCATGACAGGCCAAAAAATAGAGAAGAAAAAAAATTTCCTTCCGATCCGTTCGAACCCGACCCGAGTTAGAAAATTCAAAAATAAATGCAAAAAAATTCTAAAAATTAAAAAATATCATCCAGGCTTCATTTCAAGACGAAACGGGTCAGGACAGGCCCAAACATAGAGAAGAAAAAAAATTTCCTTCTGATCCGTTCGAACCCGACCCTAGTTAGAAAATTCAAAAATAAATGCAAAAAAATTTTAAAAATTAAAAAACATCATACAGGCTTCATTTCAAGAATAAACGGGTCATGACAGGCAGAAAAATAGAGAAGAAAAAAAATTTCCTTCCTATCCGTTCGAACCCGACCCGAGTTAGAAAATTCAAAAATAAATGCAAAAAAATTCCAAAAATTAAAAAACATCAGCCAGGCTTCATTTCTAGACGGAACGGGTCAGGATAGGCCGAAAAATAGAGAAAAAAAAAATTTCCTTCCTATCCGTTCGAACCCAACCCGAGTTAGAAAATTAAAAAGTAAATGCAAAAAAATTCTAAAAATTAAAAAACATCATCCAGGCTTCATATCAAGACGAAACGGGTCAGGACAGACCGAAAAAAAGAGAAGAAAAAAAATTTCCTTCCGATCCGTTCGAACCCGACCCGAGTTAGAAAATTCAAAAATAAATGCAAGAAAATTCTAAAAATTAAGAAACATCATCCAGGCTTCATTTCAAAACGAAACGGGTCAGGACAGGCCCAAACATAGAGAAGAAAAAAAATTTCCTTCCTATCCGTTCGAACTCGACCCGAGTTAGAAAATTAAAAAATAATTGCAAAAAAATTCTAAAAATTTAAAAACATCGTCCAGGCTTCATTTCCAGACGAAACGGGTCAGGACATCCTGAAAAATAGAGAACAAAAAAAATTTCATTCCTCTCCGTTCGAACTCAACCGGAGTTAGAAAATTCAAAAAAATTAGAAAAATTAAAAAACATAATCCAGGTTTCATTTCAAGACGAAACGGGTCAGGACAGGCCGAAAAATAGAGAAGAAAAAAAATTTCCTTCCGATCCGTACGAACCCGACCCGAGTTAGAAAATTCAACAATAAATGCAAAAAAATTCAAAAAATTAAAAAACATCATCCAGGCTTCATTTCAAGACGAAACGGGTCAGGACAGGCCGAAAAATAGAGAAGAAAAAAAATTTCCTTCCGATCCGTTCGAACTCGACCTGAGTTAGAAAATTCAAAAATAAATGCAAAAAAATTCTAAAAATTAAAAAACATCATCCAGGCTTCATTTCAAGACGAAACGGGTCAGGACAGGCCCAAACATGGAGAAGAAAAAAAATTTCCTTCCGATCCGTTCGAACCCGACCCTAGTTAGAAAATTCAAAAATAAATGCAAAAAAATTTTAAAAATTAAAAAACATCATACAGGCTTCATTTCAAGAATAAACGGGTCAGGACAGTCCAAAAAATGGAGAAGAAAAAAAATTTCCTTCCTATCCGTTCGAACCTGACCCGAGTTAGAAAATTCAAAAATAAATGCAAAAAAATTCTAAAAATTAAAAAACTTCATCCAGGCTTCATTTCAAGAATAAACGGGTCAGGACAGGCCAGAAAATAGAGAAGAAAAAAAATTTCCTTCCGATCCGTTCGAACCCGACCCGAGTTAGAAAATTCAACAATAAATGTAAAAAAATTCTAAAAATTAAAAAACATCATCCAGGCTTCATTTCAAGACGAAACGGGTCAGGACAGGCCCAAAAATACAGAAGAAAAAAAATTTCCTTCCCATCCGTTCGAACCCGACCCGGGTTAAAAAATTCAAAAATAAATGCAAAAAAATTCTAAAAATTAAAAAACATCAGCCAGGCGTCATTTCAAGAATAAACGGGTCAGGACAGGCCAAAAAATAGAGAAGAAAAAAAATTTCCTTCCTATCCGTTCGAACCCGACCCGAGTTAGAAAATTCAAAAATAAATGCAAAAAAATTCCAAAAATTAAAAAACATCAGCCAGGCTTCATTTCAAGACGAAACGGGTCAGGACAGGCCGAAAAATAGAGAAAAAAAATTTTTCCTTCCTATCCGTTCGAACCCGACCCGAGTTAGAAAATTAAAAAATAAATGCAAAAAAATTCTAAAAATTTAAAAACATCGTCCAGGCTTCATTTCAAGACGAAACGGGTCAGGACATGCTGAAAAATAAAGAACAAATAAAATTTCATTCCTATCCGTTCGAACTCAACCTGAGTTAGAAAATTCAAAAAAATTAGAAAAATTAAAAAACATCATCCAGGTTTAATTTCAAGACGAAACGGGTCAGGACAGGCCGAAAAATAGAGAAGAAAAAAAAATTTCCTTCCGATCCGTACGAACCCGACCCGAGTTAGAAAATTCAACAATAAACTCAAAAAAATTCTAAAAATTAAAAAACATCATCCAGGCTTCATTTCAAGAGGAAACGGGTCAGGACAGGCCGAAAAAATAGAGAAGAAAAAAAATTTCCTTCCGATCCGTTCGAACCCGACCCGAGTTAGAAAATTCAAAAATAAATGCAAAAAAATTCTAAAAATTAAAAAATATCATCCAGGCTTCATTTCAAGACGAAACGGGTCAGGACAGGCCCAAACATAGAGAAGAAAAAAAATTTCCTTCCGATCCGTTTGAACCCGACCCTAGTTAGAAAATTCAAAAATAAATGCAAAAAAATTTTAAAAATTAAAAAACATCATACAGGCTTCATTTCAAGAATAAACGGGTCATGACAGGCCAAAAAATAGAGAAGAAAAAAAATTTCCTTCCTATCCGTTCGAACCCGACCCGAGTTAGAAAATTCAAAAATAAATGCAAAAAAATTCCAAAAATTAAAAAACATCAGCCAGGCTTCATTTCTAGACGGAACGGGTCAGGATAGGCCGAAAAATAGAGAAAAAAAAAATTTCCTTCCTATCCGTTCGAACCCAACCCGAGTTAAAAAATTCAAAAGTAAATGCAAAAAAATGCTAAAAATTAAAAACACATCATCCAGGCTTCATATCAAGACGAAACGGGTCAGGACAGACCGAAAAATAGAGAAGAAAAAAAATTTCCTTCCGATCCGTTCGAACCCGACCCGAGTTAGAAAATTCAAAAACAAATGCAAGAAAATTCTAAAAATTAAGAAACATCATCCAGGCTTCATTTCAAAACGAAACGGGTCAGGACAGGCCCAAACATAGAGAAGAAAAAAAATTTCCTTCCCATCCGTTCGAACCCGACCCTAGTTAAAAAATTCAAAAATAAATGCAAAAAAATTTTAAAATTAAAAAACTTCATCCAGGCTTCATTTCAAGAATAAACGGGTCAGGACAGGCCAAAAAATAGAGAAGAAGAAAAATTTCATTCCCATCCGTTCGAACCCGACCCGAGTTAGAAAATTCAAAAATAAATGCAAAAAAATTCTAAAAATTAAAAAACATCATCCAGGCTTCATTTCAAGACGAAACGGGTCGGGACAGGCCCAAACATAGAGAAGAAAAAAATTTCCTTCCTATCCGTTCGAATCCGACCCTAGTTAGAAAATTCAAAAATAAATGCAAAAAAATTTTAAAATTAAAAAACTTCGTCCAGGCTTCATTTCAAGAAAAAACGGGTCAGGACAGGCCAAAAAATAGAGAAGAAAAAAAATTTCCTTCCTATCCGTTCGAACCCGACCCGAGTTAGAAAATTAAAAAATAAATGCAAAAAAATTCTAAAAATTTAAAAACATCGTCCAGGCTTCATTTCAAGACGAAACGGGTCAGGACAGGCCGAAAAATAGAGAGAAAAAAAAATTTCCTTCCGATCCGCACGAACGCCACCCGAGTTAGAAAATTCAACAATAAACGCAAAAAAATTCTAAAAATTAAAAAACATCATCCAGGCTTCATTTCAAGATGAAACGGGTCAGGACAGGCCGAAAAATAGAGAAGAAAAAAAATTTCCTTCCGATCCGTTCGAACCCGACCCGAGTTAGAAAATTCAAAAATAAATGCAAAAAAATTCTAAAAATTAAAAAATATCATCCAGGCTTCATTTCAAGACGAAACGGGTCAGGACAGGCCCAAACATAGAGAAGAAAAAAAATTTCCTTCTGATCCGTTCGAACCCGACCCTAGTTAGAAAATTCAAAAATAAATGCAAAAAAATTTTAAAAATTAAAAAACATCATACAGGCTTCATTTCAAGAATAAACGGGTCAGGACAGGCCAAAAAATGGAGAAGAAAAAAAATTTCCTTCCTATCCGTTCGAACCTGACCCGAGTTAGAAAATTCAAAAATAAATGCAAAAAAATTCTAAAAATTAAAAAACTTCATCCAGGCTTCATTTCAAGAATAAACGGGTCAGGACAGGCCAGAAAATAGAGAAGAAAAAAAATTTCCTTCCGATCCGTTCGAACCCGACCCGAGTTAGAAAATTCAACAATAAATGTAAAAAAATTCTAAAAATTAAAAAACATCATCCAGGCTTCATTTCAAGACGAAACGGGTCAGGACAGGCCCAAAAATACAGAAGAAAAAAAATTTCCTTCCCATCCGTTCGAACCCGACCCGGGTTAAAAAATTCAAAAATAAATGCAAAAAAATTCTAAAAATTAAAAAACATCTGCCAGGCGTCATTTCAAGAATAAACGGGTCAGGACAGGCCAAAAAATAGAGAAGAAAAAAAATTTCCTTCCTATCCGTTCGAACCCGACCCGAGTTAGAAAATTCAAAAATAAATGCAAAAAAATTCCAAAAATTAAAAAACATCAGCCAGGCTTCATTTCAAGACGAAACGGGTCAAGACAGGCCGAAAAATAGAGAAAAAAAATTTTTCCTTCCTATCCGTTCGAACCCGACCCGAGTTAGAAAATTAAAAAATAAATGCAAAAAAATTCTAAAAATTTAAAAAACATCGTCCAGGCTTCATTTCAAGACGAAACGGGTCAGGACATGCTGAAAAATAAAGAACAAATAAAATTTCATTCCTATCCGTTCGAACTCAACCTGAGTTAGAAAATTCAAAAAAATTAGAAAAATTAAAAAACATCATCCAGGTTTAATTTCAAGACGAAACTGGTCAGGACAGGCCGAAAAATAGAGAAGAAAAAAAAATTTCCTTCCGATCCGTACGAACCCGACCCGAGTTAGAAAATTCAACAATAAACTCAAAAAAATTCTAAAAATTAAAAAACATCATCCAGGCTTCATTTCAAGATGAAACGGGTCAGGACAGGCCGAAAAAATAGAGAAGAAAAAAAATTTCCTTCCGATCCATTCGAACCCGACCCGAGTTAGAAAATTCAAAAACAAATGCAAGAAAATTCTAAAAATTAAGAAACATCATCCAGGCTTCATTTCAAAACGAAACGGGTCAGGACAGGCCCAAACATAGAGAAGAAAAAAAATTTCCTTCCCATCCGTTCGAACCCGACCCTAGTTAAAAAATTCAAAAATAAATGCAAAAAAATTTTAAAATTAAAAAACTTCATCCAGGCTTCATTTCAAGAATAAACGGGTCAGGACAGGCCAAAAAATAGAGAAGAAGAAAAATTTCATTCCCATCCGTTCGAACCCGACCCGAGTTAGAAAATTCAAAAATAAATGCAAAAAAATTCTAAAAATTAAAAAACATCATCCAGGCTTCATTTCAAGACGAAACGGGTCGGGACAGGCCCAAACATAGAGAAGAAAAAAATTTCCTTCCTATCCGTTCGAATCCGACCCTAGTTAGAAAATTCAAAAATAAATGCAAAAAAATTTTAAAATTAAAAAACTTCGTCCAGGCTTCATTTCAAGAAAAAACGGGTCAGGACAGGCCAAAAAATAGAGAAGAAAAAAAATTTCCTTCCTATCCGTTCGAACCCGACCCGAGTTAGAAAATTAAAAAATAAATGCAAAAAAATTCTAAAAATTTAAAAACATCGTCCAGGCTTCATTTCAAGACGAAACGGGTCAGGACAGGCCGAAAAATAGAGAGAAAAAAAAATTTCCTTCCGATCCGCACGAACGCCACCCGAGTTAGAAAATTCAACAATAAACGCAAAAAAATTCTAAAAATTAAAAAACATCATCCAGGCTTCATTTCAAGATGAAACGGGCAGGACAGGCCGAAAAATAGAGAAGAAAAAAAATTTCCTTCCGATCCGTTCGAACCCGACCCGAGTTAGAAAATTCAAAAATAAATGCAAAAAAATTCTAAAAATTAAAAAATATCATCCAGGCTTCATTTCAAGACGAAACGGGTCAGGACAGGCCCAAACATAGAGAAGAAAAAAAATTTCCTTCTGATCCGTTCGAACCCGACCCTAGTTAGAAAATTCAAAAATAAATGCAAAAAAATTTTAAAAATTAAAAAACATCATACAGGCTTCATTTCAAGAATAAACGGGTTCAGGACAGGCCAAAAAATGGAGAAGAAAAAAAATTTCCTTCCTATCCGTTCGAACCTGACCCGAGTTAGAAAATTCAAAAATAAATGCAAAAAAATTCTAAAAATTAAAAAACTTCGTCCAGGCTTCATTTCAAGAATAAACGGGTCAGGACAGGCCAAAAAATAGAGAAGAAAAAAAATTTCCTTCCGATCCGTTCGAACCCGACCCGTGTTAGAAAATTCAAAAATAAATGCAAAAAAATTCTAAAAATTAAAAAACTTCATCCAGGCTTCATTTCAAGACGAAACGGGTCAGGACAGGCCCAAAAATACAGAAGAAAAAAAATTTCCTTCCCATCCGTTCGAACCCGACCCGGGTTAAAAAATTCAAAAATAAATGCAAAAAAATTCTAAAAATTAAAAAACATCTGCCAGGCGTCATTTCAAGAATAAACGGGTCAGGACAGGCCAAAAAATAGAGAAGAAAAAAAATTTCCTTCCTATCCGTTCGAACCCGACCCGAGTTAGAAAATTCAAAAATAAATGCAAAAAAATTCCAAAAATTAAAAAACATCAGCCAGGCTTCATTTCAAGACGAAACGGGTCAAGACAGGCCGAAAAATAGAGAAAAAAAATTTTTCCTTCCTATCCGTTCGAACCCGACCCGAGTTAGAAAATTAAAAAATAAATGCAAAAAAATTCTAAAAATTTAAAAACATCGTCCAGGCTTCATTTCAAGACGAAACGGGTCAGGACATGCTGAAAAATAAAGAACAAATAAAATTTCATTCCTATCCGTTCGAACTCAACCTGAGTTAGAAAATTCAAAAAAATTAGAAAAATTAAAAAACATCATCCAGGTTTAATTTCAAGACGAAACTGGTCAGGACAGGCCGAAAAATAGAGAAGAAAAAAAAATTTCCTTCCGATCCGTACGAACCCGACCCGAGTTAGAAAATTCAACAATAAACTCAAAAAAATTCTAAAAATTAAAAAACATCATCCAGGCTTCATTTCAAGATGAAACGGGTCAGGACAGGCCGAAAAAATAGAGAAGAAAAAAAATTTCCTTCCGATCCGTTCGAACCCGACCCGAGTTAGAAAATTCAAAAATAAATGCAAAAAAATTCTAAAAATTAAAAAATATCATCCAGGCTTCATTTCAAGACGAAACGGGTCAGGACAGGCCCAAACATAGAGAAGAAAAAAAATTTCCTTCCGATCCGTTCGAACCCGACCCTAGTTAGAAAATTCAAAAATAAATGCAAAAAAATTTTAAAAATTAAAAAACATCATACAGGCTTCATTTCAAGAATAAACGGGTCATGACAGGCCAAAAAATATAGAAGAAAAAAAATTTCCTTCCTATCCGTTCGAACCCGACCCGAGTTAGAAAATTCAAAAATAAATGCAAAAAAATTCCAAAAATTAAAAAACATCAGCCAGGCTTCATTTCTAGACGGAACGGGTCAGGATAGGCCGAAAAATAGAGAAAAAAAAAATTTCCTTCCTATCCGTTCGAACCCAACCCGAGTTAAAAAATTCAAAAGTAAATGCAAAAAAATGCTAAAAATTAAAAACACATCATCCAGGCTTCATATCAAGACGAAACGGGTCAGGACAGACCGAAAAATAGAGAAGAAAAAAAATTTCCTTCCCATCCGTTCGAACCCGACCCGAGTTAGAAAATTCAAAAACAAATGCAAGAAAATTCTAAAAATTAAGAAACATCATCCAGGCTTCATTTCAAAACGAAACGGGTCAGGACAGGCCCAAACATAGAGAAGAAAAAAAATTTCCTTCCCATCCGTTCGAACCCGACCCTAGTTAAAAAATTCAAAAATAAATGCAAAAAAATTTTAAAATTAAAAAACTTCATCCAGGCTTCATTTCAAGAATAAACGGGTCAGGACAGGCCAAAAAATAGAGAAGAAAAAAAATTTCATTCCCATCCGTTCGAACCCGACCCGAGTTAGAAAATTCAAAAATAAATGCAAAAAAATTCTAAAAATTAAAAAACATCATCCAGGCTTCATTTCAAGACGAAACGGGTCGGGACAGGCCCAAACATAGAGAAGAAAAAAATTTCCTTCCTATCCGTTCGAATCCGACCCTAGTTAGAAAATTCAAAAATAAATGCAAAAAAATTTTAAAATTAAAAAACTTCGTCCAGGCTTCATTTCAAGAAAAAACGGGTCAGGACAGGCCAAAAAATAGAGAAGAAAAAAAATTTCCTTCCTATCCGTTCGAACCCGACCCGAGTTAGAAAATTAAAAAATAAATGCAAAAAAATTCTAAAAATTTAAAAACATCGTCCAGGCTTCATTTCAAGACGAAACGGGTCAGGACAGGCCGAAAAATAGAGAAGAAAAAAAAATTTCCTTCCGATCCGTACGAACGCCACCCGAGTTAGAAAATTCAACAATAAACGCAAAAAAATTCTAAAAATTAAAAAACATCATCCAGGCTTCATTTCAAGAGGAAACGGGTCAGGACAGGCCGAAAAATAGAGAAGAAAAAAAATTTCCTTCCGATCCGTTCGAACCCGACCCGAGTTAGAAAATTCAAAAATAAATGCAAAAAAATTCTAAAAATTAAAAAATATCATCCAGGCTTCATTTCAAGACGAAACGGGTCAGGACAGGCCCAAACATAGAGAAGAAAAAAAATTTCCTTCCGATCCGTTCGAACCCGACCCTAGTTAGAAAATTCAAAAATAAATGCAAAAAAATTTTAAAAATTAAAAAACATCATACAGGCTTCATTTCAAGAATAAACGGGTCATGACAGGCCAAAAAATAGAGAAGAAAAAAAATTTCCTTCCTATCCGTTCGAACCCGACCCGAGTTAGAAAATTCAAAAATAAATGCAAAAAAATTCCAAAAATTAAAAAACATCAGCCAGGCTTCATTTCTAGACGGAACGGGTCAGGATAGGCCGAAAAATAGAGAAAAAAAAAATTTCCTTCCTATCCGTTCGAACCCAACCCGAGTTAGAAAATTAAAAAGTATATGCAAAAAAATTCTAAAAATTAAAAAACATCATCCAGGCTTCATATCGAGACGAAACGGGTCAGGACAGACCGAAAAATAGAGAAGAAAAAAAATTTCCTTCCGATCCGTTCGAACCCGACCCGAGTTAGAAAATTCAAAAATAAATGCAAGAAAATTCTAAAAATTAAGAAACATCATCCAGGCTTCATTTCAAAACGAAACGGGTCAGGACAGGCCCAAACATAGAGAAGAAAAAAAATTTCCTTCCTATCCGTTCGAACTCGACCCGAGTTAGAAAATTAAAAAATAAATGCAAAAAAATTCTAAAAATTTCAAAACATCGTCCAGGCTTCATTTCAAGACGAAACGGGTCAGGACATCCTGAAAAATAGAGAACAAAAAAAATTTCATTCCTATCCGTTCGAACTCAACCGGAGTTAGAAAATTCAAAAAAATTAGAAAAATTAAAAAACACCATCCAGGTTTCATTTGAAGACGAAACGGGTCAGGACAGGCCGAAAAATAGAGAAGAAAAAAAATTTCCTTCCGATCCGTACGAACCCGACCCGAGTTAGAAAATTCAACAATAAATGCAAAAAAATTCAAAAAATTAAAAAACATCATCCAGGCTTCATTTCAAGACGAAACGAGTCAGGACAGGCCGAAAAATAGAGAAGAAAAAAAATTTCCTTCCGATCCGTTCGAACCCGACCCGAGTTAGAAAATTCAAAAATAAATGCAAAAAAATTCTAAAAATTAAAAAACATCATCAAGGCTTCATTTCAAGACTAAACGGGTCAGGACAGGCCCAAACATAGAGAAGAAAAAAAATTTCCTTCCGATCCGTTCGAACCCGACCCTAGTTAGAAAATTCAAAAAAAAATTTTGAAAATTAAAAAACATCATACAGGCTTCATTTCAAGAATAAACGAGTCAGGACAGGCCAAAAAAAAGAGAAGAAAAAAAATTTCCTTCCTATCCGTTCGAACCCGACCCGAGTTAGAAAATTCAAAAATAAATGCAAAAAAATTCCAAAAATTAAAAAACATCAGCCAGGCTTCATTTCTAGACGAAACGGGTCAGGACAGGCCGAAAAATAGTGAAAAAAAAAATTTCCTTCCTATCCGTTCGAACCCGACCCGAGTTAGAAAATTCAAAAGTAAATGCAAAAAAATTCTAAAAATTAAAAAACATCATCCAGGCTTCTTTTCAAGACGAAACGGGTCAGGACAGACCGAAAAATAGAGAAGAAAAAAAATTTCCTTCCGATCCGTTCGAACCCGACCCGAGTTAGAAAATTCAAAAATAAATGCAAAAAAATTCTAAAAATTAAAAAACATCATCCAGGCTTCATTTCAAGACGAAACGGGTCAGGACAGGCCCAAACATAGAGAAGAAAAAAAATTTCCTTCCTATCCGTTCGAATCCGACCCTAGTTAGAAAATTCAAAAATAATTGCAAAAAAATTTTAAAATTAAAAAACTTCGTCCAGGCTTCATTTCAAGAATAAACGGGTCAGGACAGGCCAAAAAATAGAGAAGAAAAAAAATTTCCTTCCTATCCGTTCGAACCCGACCCGAGTTAGAAAATTAAGAAATAAATGCAAAAAAATTCTAAAAATTTAAAAACATCGTCCAGGCTTCATTTCAAGACGAAACGGGTCAGGACATGCTGAAAAATAGAGAACAAAAAAAATTTCATTCCTATCCGTTCGAACTCAACCGGAGTTAGAAAATTCAAAAAAATTAGAAAAATTAAAAAACATCATCCAGGTTTCATTTCAAGACGAAACGGGTCAGGACAGGCCGAAAAATAGAGAAGAAAAAAAATTTCCTTCCGATCCGTGCGAACCCGACCCGAGTTAGAAAATTCAACAATAAATGCAAAAAAATTCTAAAAATTAAAAAACATCATCCAGGCTTCATTTCAAGAGGAAACGGGTCAGGACAGGCCGAAAAATAGAGAAGAAAAAAAATTTCATTCCGATCCGTTCGAACCCGACCCGAGTTAGAAAATTGAACAATAAATGCAAAAAAATTCTAAAAATTAAAAAACTTCATCCAGGCTTCATTTCAAGAATAAACGGGTCAGGACAGGCAAACAAATAGAGAAGAAAAGAAATTTCCTTCCGATCCGTTCGAACCCGACCATAGTTAGAAAATTCAAAAATAAATGCAAAAAAAATTTAAAAATTAAAAAACATCATACAGGCTTCATTTCAAGAATAAACGGGTCAGGACAGGCCAAAAAATAGAGAAGAAAAAAAATTTCCTTCCTATCCGTTCGAACCCGACCCGAGTTAGAAAATTCAAAAATAAATGCAAAAAAAATCTAAAAATTAAAAAAACATCAGCCAGGCATCATTTCTAGACGAAACGGGTCAGGACAGGCCGAAAAATAGAAAAAAAAAAATTTCCTTCCTATCCGTTCGAACCCGACCTGAGTTAGAAAATTCAGAAGTAAATGCAAAAAAATTCTAAAAATTGAAAAACATCATCCAGGCTTCATTTCAAGACGAAACGGGTCAGGACAGGCCGAAAAATAGAGAAGAAAAAAAATTTCCTTCCGATTCGTTCGAACCCGACCCGAGTTAGAAAATTCAAAAATAAATGCAAAAAAATTCTAAAAATTAAAAAACATCATCCAAGCTTCATTTCATGACGAAACGGGTCAGGACAGGCCCAAACATAGAGAAGAAAAAAAATTTCCTTCCGATCCGTTCGAACCCGACCCTAGTTAGAAAATTCAATAATAAATGCAAAAAAATTTTAAAAATTAAAAAACATCATACAGGCTTCATTTCAAGAATAAACGGGTCAGGACAGGCCAAAAAATAGAGAAGAAAAAAAATTTCCTTCCGATCCGTTCGAACCCGACCCGAGTTAGAAAATTCAAAAATAAATGCAAAAAAAATTCTAAAAATTAAAAAACTTCGTCCAGGCTTCATTTCAAGAATAAACGGGTCAGGACAGGCCAAAAAATAGAGAAGAAAAGAAATTTCCTTCCGATCCGTTCGAACCCGACCCTAGTTAGAAAATTCAAAAATAAATGCAAAAAAAATTTAAAAATTAAAAAACATCATACAGGCTTCATTTCAAGAATAAACGGGTCAGGACAGGCCAAAAAATAGAGAAGAAAAAAAATTTCATTCCGATCTGTTCGAACCCGACCATAGTTAGAAAATTCAAAAATATATGCAAAAAAATTCTAAAAATTAAAAAACATCAGCCAGGCTTCATTTCTAGACGAAACGGGTCAGGACAGGCCGAAAAATAGAGAAAAAAAAATTTCCTTCCTATCCGTTCGAACCCGACCCGAGTTAGAAAATTCAAAAGTAAATGCAAAAAAATTCTAAAAATTAAAAAACATCATCCAGGCTTCATTTCAAGACGAAACGGGTCAGGACAGGCCGAAAAAAAGAGAAGAAAAAAAATTTCCTTCCGATCCGTTCGAACCCGACCCGAGTTTGAAAATTCAAAAATAAATGCAAAAAATTTCTAAAAATTAAAAAACATCATCCAGGCTTCATTTCAAGACGAAACGGGTCAGGACAAACCCAAACATAGAGAAGAAAAAAAATTTCCTTCCGATCCGTTCGAACCCGACCCTACTTAGAAAATTCAAAAATAAATGCAGAAAAATTTTAAAAATTAAAAAACATCATACAGGCTTCATTTCAAAAATAAACGGGTCAAGACAGGCCAAAAAATAGAGAAGAAAAAAAATTTCCTTCCTATCCGTCCGAACCCGACCCGAGTTAGAAAATTCAAAAATAAATGCAAAAAAATTCCAAAAATTAAAAAACATAAGCCAGGCTTCATTTCTAGACGAAACGGGTCAGGACAGGCCGAAAAATAGAGAAAAAAAAAATTTCCTTCCGATCCGTATGAACCCGACCCGAGTTAGAAAATTCAACAATAAATGCAAAAAAAATTCTAAAAATTAAAAAACATCATCCAGGCTTCATCTCAAGACGAAACGGGTCAGGACAGGCCGAAAAATAGAGAAGAAAAAAAATTTCCTTCTGATTCGTTCGAACCCGACCCGAGTTAGAAAATTGAACAATAAATGCAAAAAAATTCTAAAAATTAAAAAACATTATCCAGGCTTCATTTCAAGACGAAACGGGTCAGGACAGGCCGAAAAAAAGAGAAGAAAAAAAATTTCCTTCCGATCCGTTCGAACCCGACCCGAGTTTGAAAATTCAAAAATAAATGCAAAAAATTTCTAAAAATTAAAAAACATCATCCAGGCTTCATTTCAAGACGAAACGGGTCAGGACAGGCCGAAAAAAAGAGAAGAAAAAAAATTTCCTTCCGATCCGTTCGAACCCGACCCGAGTTTGAAAATTCAAAAATAAATGCAAAAAATTTCTAAAAATTAAAAAACATCATCCAGGCTTCATTTCAAGACGAAACGGGTCAGGACAAACCCAAACATAGAGAAGAAAAAAAATTTCCTTCCGATCCGTTCGAACCCGACCCTACTTAGAAAATTCAAAAATAAATGCAGAAAAATTTTAAAAATTAAAAAACATCATACAGGCTTCATTTCAAAAATAAACGGGTCAAGACAGGCCAAAAAATAGAGAAGAAAAAAAATTTCCTTCCTATCCGTCCGAACCCGACCCGAGTTAGAAAATTCAAAAATAAATGCAAAAAAATTCCAAAAATTAAAAAACATAAGCCAGGCTTCATTTCTAGACGAAACGGGTCAGGACAGGCCGAAAAATAGAGAAAAAAAAAATTTCCTTCCGATCCGTATGAACCCGACCCGAGTTAGAAAATTCAACAATAAATGCAAAAAAAATTCTAAAAATTAAAAAACATCATCCAGGCTTCATCTCAAGACGAAACGGGTCAGGACAGGCCGAAAAATAGAGAAGAAAAAAAATTTCCTTCTGATTCGTTCGAACCCGACCCGAGTTAGAAAATTGAACAATAAATGCAAAAAAATTCTAAAAATTAAAAAACATTATCCAGGCTTCATTTCAAGACGAAACGGGTCAGGACAGGCCCAAAAATACAGAAGAAAAAAAATTTCCTTCCGATCCGTTCGAACCCGACCCTAGTTAGAAAATTCAAAAATAAATGCAAAAAAAATTTAAAAATTAAAAAATATCATACAGGCTTCATTTCAAGAATAAACGGGTCAGGACAGGCAAACAAATAGAGAAGAAAAGAAATTTCCTTCCGATCCGTTCGAACCCGACCCGAGTTAGAAAATTCAACAATAAATGCAAAAAAATTCTAAAAATTAAAAAACATCATCCAGGCTTCATATCAAGACGAAACGGGTCAGGACAGACCGAAAAATAGAGATGAAAAAAAATTTCCTTCCGCTCCGTTCGAACCCGACCCGAGTTAGAAAATTCAAAAATAAATGCAAGAAAATTCTAAAAATTAAAAAACATCGTCCAGGCTTCATTTCAAGACGAAACGGGTCAGGACAGGCCGAAAAATAGAGAAGAAAAAAAATTTCCTTCCTATCCGTTCGAACCCGACCCGAGTTAGAAAATTCAAAAATAAATGCAAAAAAATTCTAAAAATTAAAAAACTTCATCCAGGCTTCATTTCAAGAATAAACGGGTCAGGACAGGCAAACAAATAGAGAAGAAAAGAAATTTCCTTCCGATCCGTTCGAACCCGACCCGAGTTAGAAATTTCAACAATAAATGCAAAAAAATTCTAAAAATTAAAAAACATCATCCAGGCTTCATATCAAGACGAAACGGGTCAGGACAGACCGAAAAATAGAGATGAAAAAAAATTTCCTTCCTATCCGTTCGAACCCGACCTGAGTTCGAAATTCTAAAATAAATGCAAAAAAATTCTAAAAATTAAAAAACATAAGCCAGGCTTCATTTCTAGACGAAACGGGTCAGGACAGGCCGAAAAATAGAGAAAAAAAAAATTTTCCTTCCTATCCGTTCGAACCCGACCCGAGTTAGAAAATTCAGAAGTAAATGCAAAAAAATTCTAAAAATTAAAAAACATCATCCAGGCTTCATTTCAAGACGAAACGGGTCAGGACAGGCCGAAAAATAGAGAAGAAAAAAAATTTCCTTCCTATCCGTTCGAACCCGACCCGAGTTAGAAAATTCAAAAATAAATGCAAAAAAATTCTAAAAATTAAAAAACTTCATCCAGGCTTTATTTCAAGAATAAACGGGTCAGGACAGGCAAACAAATAGAGAAGAAAAGAAATTTCCTTCCGATCCTTTCGAACCCGACCCGAGTTAGAAAATTCAACAATAAATGCAAAAAAATTCTAAAAATTAAAAAACATCATCCAGGCTTCATATCAAGACGAAACGGGTCAGGACAGACCGAAAAATAGAGATGAAAAAAAATTTCCTTCCGATCCGTTCGAACCCGACCCGAGTTAGAAAATTCAAAAATAAATGCAAGAAAATTCTAAAAATTAAAAAACATCATCCAGGCTTCATTTCAAGACGAAACGGGTCAGGACAGGCCCAAACATAGAGAAGAAAAAAAATTTCCTTCCTATCCGTTCGAACCCGACCTTAGTTAAAAAATTCAAAAATAAATGCAAAAAAATTTTAAAATTAAAAAACTTCATCCAGGCTTCATTTCAAGAATAAACGGGTCAGGACAGGCCAAAAAATAGAGAAGAAAAAAAATTTCCTTCCTATCCGTTCGAACCCGACCCGAGTTAGAAAATTAAAAAATAAATGCAAAAAAATTCTAAAAATTTAAAAACATCGTCCAGGCTTCATTTCAAGACGAAACGGTTCAGGACATCCTGAAAAATAGAGAACAAAAAAAATTTCATTCCTATCCGTTCGAACTCAACCCGAGTTAGAAAATTCAAAAAAATTAGAAAAATTAAAAAACATCATCCAGGTTTCATTTCAAGACGAAACGGGTCAGGACAGGCCGAAAAATAGAGAAGAAAAAAAATTTCCTTCCGATCCGTACGAACCCGACCCGAGTTAGAAAATTCAACAATAAATGCAAAAAAATTCAAAAAATTAAAAAACATCATCCAGGCTTCATTTCAAGACGAAACGGGTCAGGACAGGCCGAAAAATAGAGAAGAAAAAAAATTTCCTTCCGATCCGTTCGAACCCGACCCGAGTTAGAAAATTCAAAAATAAATGTAAAAAAATTCTAAAAATTAAAAAACATCATCCAGGCTTCATTTCAAGACGAAACGGGTCAGGACAAACCCAAACATAGAGAAGAAAAAAATTTCCTTCCGATCCGTTCGAACCCGACCCTAGTTAGAAAATTCAAAAATAAATGCAAAAAAAATTTAAAAATTAAAAAACATCATACAGGCTTCATTTCAAGAATAAACGGGTCAGGACAGGCCAAAAAATAGAGAAGAAAAAAAATTTCCTTCCTATCCGTTCGAACCCGACCCGAGTTAGAAAATTCAAAAATAAATGCAAAAAAAATCTAAAAATTAAAAAAACATCAGCCAGGCATCATTTCTAGACGAAACGGGTCAGGACAGGCCGAAAAATAGAAAAAAAAAATTTCCTTCCTATCCGTTCGAACCCGACCTGAGTTAGAAAATTCAGAAGTAAATGCAAAAAAATTCTAAAAATTGAAAAATATCATCCAGGCTTCATTTCAAGACGAAACGGGTCAGGACAGGCCGAAAAATAGAGAAGAAAAAAAATTTCCTTCCGATTCGTTCGAACCCGACCCGAGTTAGAAAATTGAACAATAAATGCAAAAAAATTCTAAAAATTAAAAAACATTATCCAGGCTTCATTTCAAGACGAAACGGGTCAGGACAGGCCCAAAAATACAGAAGAAAAAAAATTTCCTTCCGATCCGTTCGAACCCGACCCTAGTTAGAAAATTCAAAAATAAATGCAAAAAAAATTTAAAAATTAAAAAATATCATACAGGCTTCATTTCAAGAATAAACGGGTCAGGACAGGCAAACAAATAGAGAAGAAAAGAAATTTCCTTCCGATCCGTTCGAACCCGACCCGAGTTAGAAAATTCAACAATAAATGCAAAAAAATTCTAAAAATTAAAAAACATCATCCAGGCTTCATATCAAGACGAAACGGGTCAGGACAGACCGAAAAATAGAGATGAAAAAAAATTTCCTTTCGATCCGTTCGAACCCGACCCGAGTTAGAAAATTCAAAAATAAATGCAAGAAAATTCTAAAAATTAAAAAACATCGTCCAGGCTTCATTTCAAGACGAAACGGGTCAGGACAGGCCGAAAAATAGAGAAGAAAAAAAATTTCCTTCCTATCCGTTCGAACCCGACCCGAGTTAGAAAATTCAAAAATAAATGCAAAAAAATTCTAAAAATTAAAAAACTTCATCCAGGCTTCATTTCAAGAATAAACGGGTCAGGACAGGCAAACAAATAGAGAAGAAAAGAAATTTCCTTCCGATCCGTTCGAACCCGACCCGAGTTAGAAAATTCAACAATAAATGCAAAAAAATTCTAAAAATTAAAAAACATCATCCAGGCTTCATATCATGACGAAACGGGTCAGGACAGACCGAAAAATAGAGATGAAAAAAAATTTCCTTCCTATCCGTTCGAACCCGACCTGAGTTCGAAATTCTAAAATAAATGCAAAAAAATTCTAAAAATTAAAAAACATAAGCCAGGCTTCATTTCTAGACGAAACGGGTCAGGACAGGCCGAAAAATAGAGAAAAAAAAATTTTCCTTCCTATCCGTTCGAACCCGACCCGAGTTAGAAAATTCAGAAGTAAATGCAAAAAAATTCTAAAAATTAAAAAACATCATCCAGGCTTCATTTCAAGACGAAACGGGTCAGGACAGGCCGAAAAATAGAGAAGAAAAAAAATTTCCTTCCTATCCGTTCGAACCCGACCCGAGTTAGGAAATTCAAAAATAAATGCAAAAAAATTCTAAAAATTAAAAAACTTCATCCAGGCTTCATTTCAAGAATAAACGGGTCAGGACAGGCAAACAAATAGAGAAGAAAAGAAATTTCCTTCCGATCCTTTCGAACCCGACCCGAGTTAGAAAATTCAACAATAAATGCAAAAAAATTCTAAAAATTAAAAAACATCATCCAGGCTTCATATCAAGACGAAACGGGTCAGGACAGACCGAAAAATAGAGATGAAAAAAAATTTCCTTCCGATCCGTTCGAACCCGACCCGAGTTAGAAAATTCAACAATAAATGCAAAAAAATTCAAAAAATTAAAAAACATCATCCAGGCTTCATTTCAAGACGAAACGGGTCAGGACAGGCCGAAAAATAGAGAAGAAAAAAAATTTCCTTCCGATCCGTTCGAACCCGACCCGAGTTAGAAAATTCAACAATAAATGCAAAAAAATTCAAAAAATTAAAAAACATCATCCAGGCTTCATTTCAAGACGAAACGGGTCAGGACAGGCCGAAAAATAGAGAAGAAAAAAAATTTCCTTCCGATCCGTTCGAACCCGACCCGAGTTAGAAAATTCAAAAATAAATGTAAAAAAATTCTAAAAATTAAAAAACATCATCCAGGCTTCATTTCAAGACGAAACGGGTCAGGACAAACCCAAACATAGAGAAGAAAAAAGTTTCCTTCCGATCCGTTCGAACCCGACCCTAGTTAGAAAATTCAAAAATAAATGCAAAAAAAATTTAAAAATTAAAAAACATCATACAGGCTTCATTTCAAGAATAAACGGGTCAGGACAGGCCAAAAAATAGAGAAGAAAAAAAATTTCCTTCCTATCCGTTCGAACCCGACCCGAGTTAGAAAATTCAAAAATAAATGCAAAAAAAATCTAAAAATTAAAAAAACATCAGCCAGGCATCATTTCTAGACGAAACGGGTCAGGACAGGCCGAAAAATAGAAAAAAAAAAATTTCCTTCCTATCCGTTCGAACCCGACCTGAGTTAGAAAATTCAGAAGTAAATGCAAAAAAATTCTAAAAATTGAAAAACATCATCCAGGCTTCATTTCAAGACGAAACGGGTCAGGACAGGCCGAAAAATAGAGAAGAAAAAAAATTTCCTTCCGATTCGTTCGAACCCGACCCGAGTTAGAAAATTCAAAAATAAATGCAAAAAAATTCTAAAAATTAAAAAACATCATCCAAGCTTCATTTTATGACGAAACGGGTCAGGACAGGCCCAAACATAGAGAAGAAAAAAAATTTCCTTCCGATCCGTTCGAACCCGACCCTAGTTAGAAAATTCAATAATAAATGCAAAAAAATTTTAAAAATTAAAAAACATCATACAGGCTTCATTTCAAGAATAAACGGGTCAGGACAGGCCAAAAAATAGAGAAGAAAAAAAATTTCCTTCCGATCCGTTCGAACCCGACCCGAGTTAGAAAATTCAAAAATAAATGCAAAAAAAATTCTAAAAATTAAAAAACTTCATCCAGGCTTCATTTCAAGAATAAACGGGTCAGGACAGGCCAAAAAATAGAGAAGAAAAGAAATTTCCTTCCGATCCGTTCGAACCCGACCCTAGTTAGAAAATTCAAAAATAAATGCAAAAAAAATTTAAAAATTAAAAAACGTCATACAGGCTTCATTTCAAGAATAAACGGGTCAGGACAGGCCAAAAAATAGAGAAGAAAAAAAATTTCATTCCGATCTGTTCGAACCCGACCATAGTTAGAAAATTCAAAAATAAATGCAAAAAAATTCTAAAAATTAAAAAACATCAGCCAGGCTTCATTTCTAGACGAAACGGGTCAGGACAGGCCGAAAAATAGAGAAAAAAATATTTCCTTCCTATCCGTTCGAACCCGACCCGAGTTAGAAAATTCAAAAGTAAATGCAAAAAAATTCTAAAAATTAAAAAACATCATCCAGGCTTCATTTCAAGACGAAACGGGTCAGGACAGGCCGAAAAAAAGAGAAGAAAAAAAATTTCCTTCCGATCCGTTCGAACCCGACCCGAGTTTGAAAATTCAAAAATAAATGCAAAAAATTTCTAAAAATTAAAAAACATCATCCAGGCTTCATTTCAAGACGAAACGGGTCAGGACAAACCCAAACATAGAGAAGAAAAAAAATTTCCTTCCGATCCGTTCGAACCCGACCCTACTTAGAAAATTCAAAAATAAATGCAGAAAAATTTTAAAAATTAAAAAACATCATACAGGCTTCATTTCAAAAATAAACGGGTCAAGACAGGCCAAAAAATAGAGAAGAAAAAAAATTTCCTTCCTATCCGTCCGAACCCGACCCGAGTTAGAAAATTCAAAAATAAATGCAAAAAAATTCCAAAAATTAAAAAACATAAGCCAGGCTTCATTTCTAGACGAAACGGGTCAGGACAGGCCGAAAAATAGAGAAAAAAAAAATTTCCTTCCGATCCGTATGAACCCGACCCGAGTTAGAAAATTCAACAATAAATGCAAAAAAAATTCTAAAAATTAAAAAACATCATCCAGGCTTCATCTCAAGACGAAACGGGTCAGGACAGGCCGAAAAATAGAGAAGAAAAAAAATTTCCTTCTGATTCGTTCGAACCCGACCCGAGTTAGAAAATTGAACAATAAATGCAAAAAAATTCTAAAAATTAAAAAACATTATCCAGGCTTCATTTCAAGACGAAACGGGTCAGGACAGGCCGAAAAAAAGAGAAGAAAAAAAATTTCCTTCCGATCCGTTCGAACCCGACCCGAGTTTGAAAATTCAAAAATAAATGCAAAAAATTTCTAAAAATTAAAAAACATCATCCAGGCTTCATTTCAAGACGAAACGGGTCAGGACAGGCCGAAAAATAGAGAAGAAAAAAAATTTCCTTCCGATCCGTTCGAACCCGACCCGAGTTTGAAAATTCAAAAATAAATGCAAAAAATTTCTAAAAATTAAAAAACATCATCCAGGCTTCATTTCAAGACGAAACGGGTCAGGACAAACCCAAACATAGAGAAGAAAAAAAATTTCCTTCCGATCCGTTCGAACCCGACCCTACTTAGAAAATTCAAAAATAAATGCAGAAAAATTTTAAAAATTAAAAAACATCATACAGGCTTCATTTCAAAAATAAACGGGTCAAGACAGGCCAAAAAATAGAGAAGAAAAAAAATTTCCTTCCTATCCGTCCGAACCCGACCCGAGTTAGAAAATTCAAAAATAAATGCAAAAAAATTCCAAAAATTAAAAAACATAAGCCAGGCTTCATTTCTAGACGAAACGGGTCAGGACAGGCCGAAAAATAGAGAAAAAAAAAATTTCCTTCCGATCCGTATGAACCCGACCCGAGTTAGAAAATTCAACAATAAATGCAAAAAAAATTCTAAAAATTAAAAAACATCATCCAGGCTTCATCTCAAGACGAAACGGGTCAGGACAGGCCGAAAAATAGAGAAGAAAAAAAATTTCCTTCTGATTCGTTCGAACCCGACCCGAGTTAGAAAATTGAACAATAAATGCAAAAAAATTCTAAAAATTAAAAAACATTATCCAGGCTTCATTTCAAGACGAAACGGGTCAGGACAGGCCCAAAAATACAGAAGAAAAAAAATTTCCTTCCGATCCGTTCGAACCCGACCCTAGTTAGAAAATTCAAAAATAAATGCAAAAAAAATTTAAAAATTAAAAAATATCATACAGGCTTCATTTCAAGAATAAACGGGTCAGGACAGGCAAACAAATAGAGAAGAAAAGAAATTTCCTTCCGATCCGTTCGAACCCGACCCGAGTTAGAAAATTCAACAATAAATGCAAAAAAATTCTAAAAATTAAAAAACATCATCCAGGCTTCATATCAAGACGAAACGGGTCAGGACAGACCGAAAAATAGAGATGAAAAAAAATTTCCTTTCGATCCGTTCGAACCCGACCCGAGTTAGAAAATTCAAAAATAAATGCAAGAAAATTCTAAAAATTAAAAAACATCGTCCAGGCTTCATTTCAAGACGAAACGGGTCAGGACAGGCCGAAAAATAGAGAAGAAAAAAAATTTCCTTCCTATCCGTTCGAACCCGACCCGAGTTAGAAAATTCAAAAATAAATGCAAAAAAATTCTAAAAATTAAAAAACTTCATCCAGGCTTCATTTCAAGAATAAACGGGTCAGGACAGGCAAACAAATAGAGAAGAAAAGAAATTTCCTTCCGATCCGTTCGAACCCGACCCGAGTTAGAAATTTCAACAATAAATGCAAAAAAATTCTAAAAATTAAAAAACATCATCCAGGCTTCATATCAAGACGAAACGGGTCAGGACAGACCGAAAAATAGAGATGAAAAAAAATTTCCTTCCTATCCGTTCGAACCCGACCTGAGTTCGAAATTCTAAAATAAATGCAAAAAAATTCTAAAAATTAAAAAACATAATCCAGGCTTCATTTCTAGACGAAACGGGTCAGGACAGGCCGAAAAATAGAGAAAAAAAAAATTTTCCTTCCTATCCGTTCGAACCCGACCCGAGTTAGAAAATTCAGAAGTAAATGCAAAAAAATTCTAAAAATTAAAAAACATCATCCAGGCTTCATTTCAAGACGAAACGGGTCAGGACAGGCCGAAAAATAGAGAAGAAAAAAAATTTCCTTCCTATCCGTTCGAACCCGACCCGAGTTAGAAAATTCAAAAATAAATGCAAAAAAATTCTAAAAATTAAAAAACTTCATCCAGGCTTCATTTCTAGACGAAACGGGTCAGGACAGGCCGAAAAATAGAGAAAAAAAAAATTTCCTTCCGATCCGTATGAACCCGACCCGAGTTAGAAAATTCAACAATAAATGCAAAAAAAATTCTAAAAATTAAAAAACATCATCCAGGCTTCATCTCAAGACGAAACGGGTCAGGGCAGGCCGAAAAATAGAGAAGAAAAAAAATTTCCTTCTGATTCGTTCGAACCCGACCCGAGTTAGAAAATTGAACAATAAATGCAAAAAAATTCTAAAAATTAAAAAACATTATCCAGGCTTCATTTCAAGACGAAACGGGTCAGGACAGGCCCAAAAATACAGAAGAAAAAAAATTTCCTTCCGATCCGTTCGAACCCGACCCTAGTTAGAAAATTCAAAAATAAATGCAAAAAAAATTTAAAAATTAAAAAATATCATACAGGCTTCATTTCAAGAATAAACGGGTCAGGACAGGCAAACAAATAGAGAAGAAAAGAAATTTCCTTCCGATCCGTTCGAACCCGACCCGAGTTAGAAAATTCAACAATAAATGCAAAAAAATTCTAAAAATTAAAAAACATCATCCAGGCTTCATATCAAGACGAAACGGGTCAGGACAGACCGAAAAATAGAGATGAAAAAAAATTTCCTTCCGATCCGTTCGAACCCGACCCGACTTAGAAAATTCAAAAATAAATGCAAGAAAATTCTAAAAATTAAAAAACATCGTCCAGGCTTCATTTCAAGACGAAACGGGTCAGGACAGGCCGAAAAATAGAGAAGAAAAAAAATTTCCTTCCTATCCGTTCGAACCCGACCCGAGTTAGAAAATTCAAAAATAAATGCAAAAAAATTCTAAAAATTAAAAAACTTCATCCAGGCTTCATTTCAAGAATAAACGGGTCAGGACAGGCAAACAAATAGAGAAGAAAAGAAATTTCCTTCCGATCCGTTCGAACCCGACCCGAGTTAGAAAATTCAACAATAAATGCAAAAAAATTCTAAAAATTAAAAAACATCATCCAGGCTTCATATCAAGACGAAACGGGTCAGGACAGACCGAAAAATAGAGATGAAAAAAAATTTCCTTCCTATCCGTTCGAACCCGACCTGAGTTCGAAATTCTAAAATAAATGCAAAAAAATTCTAAAAATTAAAAAACATAAGCCAGGCTTCATTTCTAGACGAAACGGGTCAGGACAGGCCGAAAAATAGAGAAAAAAAAATTTTCCTTCCTATCCGTTCGAACCCGACCCGAGTTAGAAAATTCAGAAGTAAATGCAAAAAAATTCTAAAAATTAAAAAACATCATCCAGGCTTCATTTCAAGACGAAACGGGTCAGGACAGGCCGAAAAATAGAGAAGAAAAAAAATTTCCTTCCTATCCGTTCGAACCCGACCCGAGTTAGAAAATTCAAAAATAAATGCAAAAAAATTCTAAAAATTAAAAAACTTCATCCAGGCTTCATTTCAAGAATAAACGGGTCAGGACAGGCAAACAAATAGAGAAGAAAAGAAATTTCCTTCCGATCCTTTCGAACCCGACCCGAGTTAGAAAATTCAACAATAAATGCAAAAAAATTCTAAAAATTAAAAAACATCATCCAGGCTTCATATCAAGACGAAACGGGTCAGGACAGACCGAAAAATAGAGATGAAAAAAAATTTCCTTCCGATCCGTTCGAACCCGACCCGAGTTAGAAAATTCAACAATAAATGCAAAAAAATTCAAAAAATTAAAAAACATCATCCAGGCTTCATTTCAAGACGAAACGGGTCAGGACAGGCCGAAAAATAGAGAAGAAAAAAAATTTCCTTCCGATCCGTTCGAACCCGACCCGAGTTAGAAAATTCAACAATAAATGCAAAAAAATTCAAAAAATTAAAAAACATCATCCAGGCTTCATTTCAAGACGAAACGGGTCAGGACAGGCCGAAAAATAGAGAAGAAAAAAAATTTCCTTCCGATCCGTTCGAACCCGACCCGAGTTAGAAAATTCAAAAATAAATGTAAAAAAATTCTAAAAATTAAAAAACATCATCCAGGCTTCATTTCAAGACGAAACGGGTCAGGACAAACCCAAACATAGAGAAGAAAAAAGTTTCCTTCCGATCCGTTCGAACCCGACCCTAGTTAGAAAATTCAAAAATAAATGCAAGAAAATTCTAAAAATTAAAAAACATCGTCCAGGCTTCATTTCAAGACGAAACGGGTCAGGACAGGCCGAAAAATAGAAAAAAAAAAATTTCCTTCCTATCCGTTCGAACCCGACCTGAGTTAGAAAATTCAGAAGTAAATGCAAAAAAATTCTAAAAATTGAAAAACATCATCCAGGCTTCATTTCAAGACGAAACGGGTCAGGACAGGCCGAAAAATAGAGAAGAAAAAAAATTTCCTTCCGATTCGTTCGAACCCGACCCGAGTTAGAAAATTCAAAAATAAATGCAAAAAAATTCTAAAAATTAAAAAACATCATCCAGGCTTCATTTCATGACGAAACGGGTCAGGACAGGCCCAAACATAGAGAAGAAAAAAAATTTCCTTCCGATCCGTTCGAACCCGACCCTAGTTAGAAAATTCAATAATAAATGCAAAAAAATTTTAAAAATTAAAAAACATCATACAGGCTTCATTTCAAGAATAAACGGGTCAGGACAGGCCAAAAAATAGAGAAGAAAAAAAATTTCCTTCCGATCCGTTCGAACCCGACCCGAGTTAGAAAATTCAAAAATAAATGCAAAAAAAATTCTAAAAATTAAAAAACTTCGTCCAGGCTTCATTTCAAGAATAAACGGGTCAGGACAGGCCAAAAAATAGAGAAGAAAAGAAATTTCCTTCCGATCCGTTCGAACCCGACCCTAGTTAGAAAATTCAAAAATAAATGCAAAAAAAATTTAAAAATTAAAAAACGTCATACAGGCTTCATTTCAAGAATAAACGGGTCAGGACAGGCCAAAAAATAGAGAAGAAAAAAAATTTCATTCCGATCTGTTCGAACCCGACCATAGTTAGAAAATTCAAAAATAAATGCAAAAAAATTCTAAAAATTAAAAAACATCAGCCAGGCTTCATTTCTAGACGAAACGGGTCAGGACAGGCCGAAAAATAGAGAAAAAAAAATTTCCTTCCTATCCGTTCGAACCCGACCCGAGTTAGAAAATTCAAAAGTAAATGCAAAAAAATTCTAAAAATTAAAAAACATCATCCAGGCTTCATTTCAAGACGAAACGGGTCAGGACAGGCCGAAAAAAAGAGAAGAAAAAAAATTTCCTTCCGATCCGTTCGAACCCGACCCGAGTTTGAAAATTCAAAAATAAATGCAAAAAATTTCTAAAAATTAAAAAACATCATCCAGGCTTCATTTCAAGACGAAACGGGTCAGGACAAACCCAAACATAGAGAAGAAAAAAAATTTCCTTCCGATCCGTTCGAACCCGACCCTACTTAGAAAATTCAAAAATAAATGCAGAAAAATTTTAAAAATTAAAAAACATCATACAGGCTTCATTTCAAAAATAAACGGGTCAAGACAGGCCAAAAAATAGAGAAGAAAAAAAATTTCCTTCCTATCCGTCCGAACCCGACCCGAGTTAGAAAATTCAAAAATAAATGCAAAAAAATTCCAAAAACTAAAAAACATAAGCCAGGCTTCATTTCTAGACGAAACGGGTCAGGACAGGCCGAAAAATAGAGAAAAAAAAAATTTCCTTCCGATCCGTATGAACCCGACCCGAGTTAGAAAATTCAACAATAAATGCAAAAAAAATTCTAAAAATTAAAAAACATCATCCAGGCTTCATCTCAAGACGAAACGGGTCAGGACAGGCCGAAAAATAGAGAAGAAAAAAAATTTCCTTCTGATTCGTTCGAACCCGACCCGAGTTAGAAAATTGAACAATAAATGCAAAAAAATTCTAAAAATTAAAAAACATTATCCAGGCTTCATTTCAAGACGAAACGGGTCAGGACAGGCCGAAAAAAAGAGAAGAAAAAAAATTTCCTTCCGATCCGTTCGAACCCGACCCGAGTTTGAAAATTCAAAAATAAATGCAAAAAATTTCTAAAAATTAAAAAACATCATCCAGGCTTCATTTCAAGCCGAAACGGGTCAGGACAGGCCGAAAAATAGAGAAAAAAGAAATTTCCTTCCTATCCGTTCGAACCCGGCCCGAGTTTGAAAATTCAAAAATAAATGCAAAAAATTTCTAAAAATTAAAAAACATCATCCAGGCTTCATTTCAAGACGAAACGGGTCAGGACAAACCCAAACATAGAGAAGAAAAAAAATTTCCTTCCGATCCGTTCGAACCCGACCCTACTTAGAAAATTCAAAAATAAATGCAGAAAAATTTTAAAAATTAAAAAACATCATACAGGCTTCATTTCAAAAATAAACGGGTCAAGACAGGCCAAAAAATAGAGAAGAAAAAAAATTTCCTTCCTATCCGTCCGAACCCGACCCGAGTTAGAAAATTCAAAAATAAATGCAAAAAAATTCCAAAAATTAAAAAACATAAGCCAGGCTTCATTTCTAGACGAAACGGGTCAGGACAGGCCGAAAAATAGAGAAAAAAAAAATTTCCTTCCGATCCGTATGAACCCGACCCGAGTTAGAAAATTCAACAATAAATGCAAAAAAAATTCTAAAAATTAAAAAACATCATCCAGGCTTCATCTCAAGACGAAACGGGTCAGGACAGGCCGAAAAATAGAGAAGAAAAAAAATTTCCTTCTGATTCGTTCGAACCCGACCCGAGTTAGAAAATTGAACAATAAATGCAAAAAAATTCTAAAAATTAAAAAACATTATCCAGGCTTCATTTCAAGACGAAACGGGTCAGGACAGGCCCAAAAATACAGAAGAAAAAAAATTTCCTTCCGATCCGTTCGAACCCGACCCTAGTTAGAAAATTCAAAAATAAATGCAAAAAAAATTTAAAAATTAAAAAATATCATACAGGCTTCATTTCAAGAATAAACGGGTCAGGACAGGCAAACAAATAGAGAAGAAAAGAAATTTCCTTCCGATCCGTTCGAACCCGACCCGAGTTAGAAAATTCAACAATAAATGCAAAAAAATTCTAAAAATTAAAAAACATCATCCAGGCTTCATATCAAGACGAAACGGGTCAGGACAGACCGAAAAATAGAGATGAAAAAAAATTTCCTTTCGATCCGTTCGAACCCGACCCGAGTTAGAAAATTCAAAAATAAATGCAAGAAAATTCTAAAAATTAAAAAACATCGTCCAGGCTTCATTTCAAGACGAAACGGGTCAGGACAGGCCGAAAAATAGAGAAGAAAAAAAATTTCCTTCCTATCCGTTCGAACCCGACCCGAGTTAGAAAATTCAAAAATAAATGCAAAAAAATTCTAAAAATTAAAAAACTTCATCCAGGCTTCATTTCAAGAATAAACGGGTCAGGACAGGCAAACAAATAGAGAAGAAAAGAAATTTCCTTCCGATCCGTTCGAACCCGACCCGAGTTAGAAATTTCAACAATAAATGCAAAAAAATTCTAAAAATTAAAAAACATCATCCAGGCTTCATATCAAGACGAAACGGGTCAGGACAGACCGAAAAATAGAGATGAAAAAAAATTTCCTTCCTATCCGTTCGAACCCGACCTGAGTTCGAAATTCTAAAATAAATGCAAAAAAATTCTAAAAATTAAAAAACATAAGCCAGGCTTCATTTCTAGACGAAACGGGTCAGGACAGGCCGAAAAATAGAGAAAAAAAAAATTTTCCTTCCTATCCGTTCGAACCCGACCCGAGTTAGAAAATTCAGAAGTAAATGCAAAAAAATTCTAAAAATTAAAAAACATCATCCAGGCTTCATTTCAAGACGAAACGGGTCAGGACAGGCCGAAAAATAGAGAAGAAAAAAAATTTCCTTCCTATCCGTTCGAACCCGACCCGAGTTAGAAAATTCAAAAATAAATGCAAAAAAATTCTAAAAATTAAAAAACTTCATCCAGGCTTCATTTCAAGAATAAAAGGGTCAGGACAGGCAAACAAATAGAGAAGAAAAGAAATTTCCTTCCGATCCTTTCGAACCCGACCCGAGTTAGAAAATTCAACAATAAATGCAAAAAAATTCTAAAAATTAAAAAACATCATCCAGGCTTCATATCAAGACGAAACGGGTCAGGACAGACCGAAAAATAGAGATGAAAAAAAATTTCCTTCCGATCCGTTCGAACCCGACCCGAGTTAGAAAATTCAAAAATAAATGCAAGAAAATTCTAAAAATTAAAAAACATCATCCAGGCTTCATTTCAAGACGAAACGGGTCAGGACAGGCCCAAACATAGAGAAGAAAAAAAATTTCCTTCCTATCCGTTCGAACCCGACCTTAGTTAAAAAATTCAAAAATAAATGCAAAAAAATTTTAAAATTAAAAAACTTCATCCAGGCTTCATTTCAAGAATAAACGGGTCAGGACAGGCCAAAAAATAGAGAAGAAAAAAAATTTCCTTCCTATCCGTTCGAACCCGACCCGAGTTAGAAAATTAAAAAATAAATGCAAAAAAATTCTAAAAATTTAAAACATCGTCCAGGCTTCATTTCAAGACGAAACGGTTCAGGACATCCTGAAAAATAGAGAACAAAAAAAATTTCATTCCTATCCGTTCGAACTCAACCCGAGTTAGAAAATTCAAAAAAATTAGAAAAATTAAAAAACATCATCCAGGTTTCATTTCAAGACGAAACGGGTCAGGACAGGCCGAAAAATAGAGAAGAAAAAAAATTTCCTTCCGATCCGTACGAACCCGACCCGAGTTAGAAAATTCAACAATAAATGCAAAAAAATTCAAAAAATTAAAAAACATCATCCAGGCTTCATTTCAAGACGAAACGGGTCAGGACAGGCCGAAAAATAGAGAAGAAAAAAAATTTCCTTCCGATCCGTTCGAACCCGACCCGAGTTAGAAAATTCAAAAATAAATGTAAAAAAATTCTAAAAATTAAAAAACATCATCCAGGCTTCATTTCAAGACGAAACGGGTCAGGACAAACCCAAACATAGAGAAGAAAAAAATTTCCTTCCGATCCGTTCGAACCCGACCCTAGTTAGAAAATTCAAAAATAAATGCAAAAAAAATTTAAAAATTAAAAAACATCATACAGGCTTCATTTCAAGAATAAACGGGTCAGGACAGGCCAAAAAATAGAGAAGAAAAAAAATTTCCTTCCTATCCGTTCGAACCCGACCCGAGTTAGAAAATTCAAAAATAAATGCAAAAAAAATCTAAAAATTAAAAAAACATCAGCCAGGCATCATTTCTAGACGAAACGGGTCAGGACAGGCCGAAAAATAGAAAAAAAAAAATTTCCTTCCTATCCGTTCGAACCCGACCTGAGTTAGAAAATTCAGAAGTAAATGCAAAAAAATTCTAAAAATTGAAAAATATCATCCAGGCTTCATTTCAAGACGAAACGGGTCAGGACAGGCCGAAAAATAGAGAAGAAAAAAAATTTCCTTCCGATTCGTTCGAACCCGACCCGAGTTAGAAAATTCAAAAATAAATGCAAAAAAATTCTAAAAATTAAAAAACATCATCCAAGCTTCATTTCATGACGAAACGGGTCAGGACAGGCCCAAACATAGAGAAGAAAAAAAATTTCCTTCCGATCCGTTCGAACCCGACCCTAGTTAGAAAATTCAATAATAAATGCAAAAAAATTTTAAAAATTAAAAAACATCATACAGGCTTCATTTCAAGAATAAACGGGTCAGGACAGGCCAAAAAATAGAGAAGAAAAAAAATTTCCTTCCGATCCGTTCGAACCCGACCCGAGTTAGAAAATTCAAAAATAAATGCAAAAAAAATTCTAAAAATTAAAAAACTTCGTCCAGGCTTCATTTCAAGAATAAACGGGTCAGGACAGGCCAAAAAATAGAGAAGAAAAGAAATTTCCTTCCGATCCGTTCGAACCCGACCCTAGTTAGAAAATTCAAAAATAAATGCAAAAAAAATTTAAAAATTAAAAAACATCATACAGGCTTCATTTCAAGAATAAACGGGTCAGGACAGGCCAAAAAATAGAGAAGAAAAAAAATTTCATTCCGATCTGTTCGAACCCGACCATAGTTAGAAAATTCAAAAATAAATGCAAAAAAATTCTAAAAATTAAAAAACATCAGCCAGGCTTCATTTCTAGACGAAACGGGTCAGGACAGGCCGAAAAATAGAGAAAAAAAAATTTCCTTCCTATCCGTTCGAACCCGACCCGAGTTAGAAAATTCAAAAGTAAATGCAAAAAAATTCTAAAAATTAAAAAACATCATCCAGGCTTCATTTCAAGACGAAACGGGTCAGGACAGGCCGAAAAAAAGAGAAGAAAAAAAATTTCCTTCCGATCCGTTCGAACCCGACCCGAGTTAGTAAATTCAAAAGTAAATGCAAAAAAAATTCTAAAAATTAAAAAACATCATCCAGGCTTCATCTCAAGACGAAACGGGTCAGGGCAGGCCGAAAAATAGAGAAGAAAAAAAATTTCCTTCTGATTCGTTCGAACCCGACCCGAGTTAGAAAATTGAACAATAAATGCAAAAAAATTCTAAAAATTAAAAAACATTATCCAGGCTTCATTTCAAGACGAAACGGGTCAGGACAGGCCCAAAAATACAGAAGAAAAAAAATTTCCTTCCGATCCGTTCGAACCCGACCCTAGTTAGAAAATTCAAAAATAAATGCAAAAAAAATTTAAAAATTAAAAAATATCATACAGGCTTCATTTCAAGAATAAACGGGTCAGGACAGGCAAACAAATAGAGAAGAAAAGAAATTTCCTTCCGATCCGTTCGAACCCGACCCGAGTTAGAAAATTCAACAATAAATGCAAAAAAATTCTAAAAATTAAAAAACATCATCCAGGCTTCATATCAAGACGAAACGGGTCAGGACAGACCGAAAAATAGAGATGAAAAAAAATTTCCTTCCGATCCGTTCGAACCCGACCCGACTTAGAAAATTCAAAAATAAATGCAAGAAAATTCTAAAAATTAAAAAACATCGTCCAGGCTTCATTTCAAGACGAAACGGGTCAGGACAGGCCGAAAAATAGAGAAGAAAAAAAATTTCCTTCCTATCCGTTCGAACCCGACCCGAGTTAGAAAATTCAAAAATAAATGCAAAAAAATTCTAAAAATTAAAAAACTTCATCCAGGCTTCATTTCAAGAATAAACGGGTCAGGACAGGCAAACAAATAGAGAAGAAAAGAAATTTCCTTCCGATCCGTTCGAACCCGACCCGAGTTAGAAAATTCAACAATAAATGCAAAAAAATTCTAAAAATTAAAAAACATCATCCAGGCTTCATATCAAGACGAAACGGGTCAGGACAGACCGAAAAATAGAGATGAAAAAAAATTTCCTTCCTATCCGTTCGAACCCGACCTGAGTTCGAAATTCTAAAATAAATGCAAAAAAATTCTAAAAATTAAAAAACATAAGCCAGGCTTCATTTCTAGACGAAACGGGTCAGGACAGGCCGAAAAATAGAGAAAAAAAAATTTTCCTTCCTATCCGTTCGAACCCGACCCGAGTTAGAAAATTCAGAAGTAAATGCAAAAAAATTCTAAAAATTAAAAAACATCATCCAGGCTTCATTTCAAGACGAAACGGGTCAGGACAGGCCGAAAAATAGAGAAGAAAAAAAATTTCCTTCCTATCCGTTCGAACCCGACCCGAGTTAGAAAATTCAAAAATAAATGCAAAAAAATTCTAAAAATTAAAAAACTTCATCCAGGCTTCATTTCAAGAATAAACGGGTCAGGACAGGCAAACAAATAGAGAAGAAAAGAAATTTCCTTCCGATCCTTTCGAACCCGACCCGAGTTAGAAAATTCAACAATAAATGCACAAAAATTCTAAAAATTAAAAAACATCATCCAGGCTTCATATCAAGACGAAACGGGTCAGGACAGACCGAAAAATAGAGATGAAAAAAAATTTCCTTCCGATCCGTTCGAACCCGACCCGAGTTAGAAAATTCAAAAATAAATGCAAGAAAATTCTAAAAATTAAAAAACATCATCCAGGCTTCATTTCAAGACGAAACGGGTCAGGACAGGCCCAAACATAGAGAAGAAAAAAAATTTCCTTCCTATCCGTTCGAACCCGACCTTAGTTAAAAAATTCAAAAATAAATGCAAAAAAATTTTAAAATTAAAAAACTTCATCCAGGCTTCATTTCAAGAATAAACGGGTCAGGACAGGCCAAAAAATAGAGAAGAAAAAAAATTTCCTTCCTATCCGTTCGAACTCGACCCGAGTTAGAAAATTAAAAAATAAATGCAAAAAAATTCTAAAAATTTAAAAACATCGTCCAGGCTTCATTTCAAGACGAAACGGTTCAGGACATCCTGAAAAATAGAGAACAAAAAAAATTTCATTCCTATCCGTTCGAACTCAACCGGAGTTAGAAAATTCAAAAAAATTAGAAAAATTAAAAAACATCATCCAGGTTTCATTTCAAGACGAAACGGGTCAGGACAGGCCGAAAAATAGAGAAGAAAAAAAATTTCCTTCCGATCCGTACGAACCCGACCCGAGTTAGAAAATTCAACAATAAATGCAAAAAAATTCAAAAAATTAAAAAACATCATCCAGGCTTCATTTCAAGACGAAACGGGTCAGGACAGGCCGAAAAATAGAGAAGAAAAAAAATTTCCTTCCGATCCGTTCGAACCCGACCCGAGTTAGAAAATTCAAAAATAAATGTAAAAAAATTCTAAAAATTAAAAAACATCATCCAGGCTTCATTTCAAGACGAAACGGGTCAGGACAAACCCAAACATAGAGAAGAAAAAAATTTCCTTCCGATCCGTTCGAACCCGACCCTAGTTAGAAAATTCAAAAATAAATGCAAAAAAAATTTAAAAATTAAAAAACATCATACAGGCTTCATTTCAAGAATAAACGGGTCAGGACAGGCCAAAAAATAGAGAAGAAAAAAAATTTCCTTCCGATCCGTTCGAACCCGACCCGAGTTAGAAAATTCAAAAATAAATGCAAAAAAAATCTAAAAATTAAAAAAACATCAGCCAGGCATCATTTCTAGACGAAACGGGTCAGGACAGGCCGAAAAATAGAAAAAAAAAAATTTCCTTCCTATCCGTTCGAACCCGACCTGAGTTAGAAAATTCAGAAGTAAATGCAAAAAAATTCTAAAAATTGAAAAACATCATCCAGTCTTCATTTCAAGACGAAACGGGTCAGGACAGGCCGAAAAATAGAGAAGAAAAAAAATTTCCTTCCGATTCGTTCGAACCCGACCCGAGTTAGAAAATTCAAAAATAAATGCAAAAAAATTCTAAAAATTAAAAAACATCATCCAAGCTTCATTTCATGACGAAACGGGTCAGGACAGGCCCAAACATAGAGAAGAAAAAAAATTTCCTTCCGATCCGTTCGAACCCGACCCTAGTTAGAAAATTCAATAATAAATGCAAAAAAATTTTAAAAATTAAAAAACATCATACAGGCTTCATTTCAAGAATAAACGGGTCAGGACAGGCCAAAAAATAGAGAAGAAAAAAAATTTCCTTCCGATCCGTTCGAACCCGACCCGAGTTAGAAAATTCAAAAATAAATGCAAAAAAAATTCTAAAAATTAAAAAACTTCGTCCAGGCTTCATTTCAAGAATAAACGGGTCAGGACAGGCCAAAAAATAGAGAAGAAAAGAAATTTCCTTCCGATCCGTTCGAACCCGACCCTAGTTAGAAAATTCAAAAATAAATGCAAAAAAAATATAAAAATTAAAAAACATCATACAGGCTTCATTTCAAGAATAAACGGGTCAGGACAGGCCAAAAAATAGAGAAGAAAAAAAATTTCATTCCGATCTGTTCGAACCCGACCATAGTTAGAAAATTCAAAAATAAATGCAAAAAAATTCTAAAAATTAAAAAACATCAGCCAGGCTTCATTTCTAGACGAAACGGGTCAGGACAGGCCGAAAAGTAGAGAAAAAAAAATTTCCTTCCTATCCGATCGAACCCGACCCGAGTTAGAAAATTCAAAAGTAAATGCAAAAAAATTCTAAAAATTAAAAAACATCATCCAGGCTTCATTTCAAGACGAAACGGGTCAGGACAGGCCGAAAAAAAGAGAAGAAAAAAAATTTCCTTCCGATCCGTTCGAACCCGACCCGAGTTTGAAAATTCAAAAATAAATGCAAAAAATTTCTAAAAATTAAAAAACATCATCCAGGCTTCATTTCAAGACGAAACGGGTCAGGACAAACCCAAACATAGAGAAGAAAAAAAATTTCCTTCCGATCCGTTCGAACCCGACCCTACTTAGAAAATTCAAAAATAAATGCAGAAAAATTTTAAAAATTAAAAAACATCATACAGGCTTCATTTCAAAAATAAACGGGTCAAGACAGGCCAAAAAATAGAGAAGAAAAAAAATTTCCTTCCTATCCGTCCGAACCCGACCCGAGTTAGAAAATTCAAAAATAAATGCAAAAAAATTCCAAAAATTAAAAAACATAAGCCAGGCTTCATTTCTAGACGAAACGGGTCAGGACAGGCCGAAAAATAGAGAAAAAAAAAATTTCCTTCCGATCCGTATGAACCCGACCCGAGTTAGAAAATTCAACAATAAATGCAAAAAAAATTCTAAAAATTAAAAAACATCATCCAGGCTTCATCTCAAGACGAAACGGGTCAGGGCAGGCCGAAAAATAGAGAAGAAAAAAAATTTCCTTCTGATTCGTTCGAACCCGACCCGAGTTAGAAAATTGAACAATAAATGCAAAAAAATTCTAAAAATTAAAAAACATTATCCAGGCTTCATTTCAAGACGAAACGGGTCAGGACAGGCCCAAAAATACAGAAGAAAAAAAATTTCCTTCCGATCCGTTCGAACCCGACCCTAGTTAGAAAATTCAAAAATAAATGCAAAAAAAATTTAAAAATTAAAAAATATCATACAGGCTTCATTTCAAGAATAAACGGGTCAGGACAGGCAAACAAATAGAGAAGAAAAGAAATTTCCTTCCGATCCGTTCGAACCCGACCCGAGTTAGAAAATTCAACAATAAATGCAAAAAAATTCTAAAAATTAAAAAACATCATCCAGGCTTCATATCAAGACGAAACGGGTCAGGACAGACCGAAAAATAGAGATGAAAAAAAATTTCCTTCCGATCCGTTCGAACCCGACCCGACTTAGAAAATTCAAAAATAAATGCAAGAAAATTCTAAAAATTAAAAAACATCGTCCAGGCTTCATTTCAAGACGAAACGGGTCAGGACAGGCCGAAAAATAGAGAAGAAAAAAAATTTCCTTCCTATCCGTTCGAACCCGACCCGAGTTAGAAAATTCAAAAATAAATGCAAAAAAATTCTAAAAATTAAAAAACATCATCCAGGCTTCATTTCAAGAATAAACGGGTCAGGACAGGCAAACAAATAGAGAAGAAAAGAAATTTCCTTCCGATCCGTTCGAACCCGACCCGAGTTAGAAAATTCAACAATAAATGCAAAAAAATTCTAAAAATTAAAAAACATCATCCAGGCTTCATATCAAGACGAAACGGGTCAGGACAGACCGAAAAATAGAGATGAAAAAAAATTTCCTTCCTATCCGTTCGAACCCGACCTGAGTTCGAAATTCTAAAATAAATGCAAAAAAATTCTAAAAATTAAAAAACATAAGCCAGGCTTCATTTCTAGACGAAACGGGTCAGGACAGGCCGAAAAATAGAGAAAAAAAAATTTTCCTTCCTATCCGTTCGAACCCGACCCGAGTTAGAAAATTCAGAAGTAAATGCAAAAAAATTCTAAAAATTAAAAAACATCATCCAGGCTTCATTTCAAGACGAAACGGGTCAGGACAGGCCGAAAAATAGAGAAGAAAAAAAATTTCCTTCCTATCCGTTCGAACCCGACCCGAGTTAGAAAATTCAAAAATAAATGCAAAAAAATTCTAAAAATTAAAAAACTTCATCCAGGCTTCATTTCAAGAATAAACGGGTCAGGACAGGCAAACAAATAGAGAAGAAAAGAAATTTCCTTCCGATCCTTTCGAACCCGACCCGAGTTAGAAAATTCAACAATAAATGCACAAAAATTCTAAAAATTAAAAAACATCATCCAGGCTTCATATCAAGACGAAACGGGTCAGGACAGACCGAAAAATAGAGATGAAAAAAAATTTCCTTCCGATCCGTTCGAACCCGACCCGAGTTAGAAAATTCAAAAATAAATGCAAGAAAATTCTAAAAATTAAAAAACATCATCCAGGCTTCATTTCAAGACGAAACGGGTCAGGACAGGCCCAAACATAGAGAAGAAAAAAAATTTCCTTCCTATCCGTTCGAACCCGACCTTAGTTAAAAAATTCAAAAATAAATGCAAAAAAATTTTAAAATTAAAAAACTTCATCCAGGCTTCATTTCAAGAATAAACGGGTCAGGACAGGCCAAAAAATAGAGAAGAAAAAAAATTTCCTTCCTATCCGTTCGAACTCGACCCGAGTTAGAAAATTAAAAAATAAATGCAAAAAAATTCTAAAAATTTAAAAACATCGTCCAGGCTTCATTTCAAGACGAAACGGTTCAGGACATCCTGAAAAATAGAGAACAAAAAAAATTTCATTCCTATCCGTTCGAACTCAACCGGAGTTAGAAAATTCAAAAAAATTAGAAAAATTAAAAAACATCATCCAGGTTTCATTTCAAGACGAAACGGGTCAGGACAGGCCGAAAAATAGAGAAGAAAAAAAATTTCCTTCCGATCCGTACGAACCCGACCCGAGTTAGAAAATTCAACAATAAATGCAAAAAAATTCAAAAAATTAAAAAACATCATCCAGGCTTCATTTCAAGACGAAACGGGTCAGGACAGGCCGAAAAATAGAGAAGAAAAAAAATTTCCTTCCGATCCGTTCGAACCCGACCCGAGTTAGAAAATTCAAAAATAAATGTAAAAAAATTCTAAAAATTAAAAAACATCATCCAGGCTTCATTTCAAGACGAAACGGGTCAGGACAAACCCAAACATAGAGAAGAAAAAAATTTCCTTCCGATCCGTTCGAACCCGACCCTAGTTAGAAAATTCAAAAATAAATGCAAAAAAAATTTAAAAATTAAAAAACATCATACAGGCTTCATTTCAAGAATAAACGGGTCAGGACAGGCCAAAAAATAGAGAAGAAAAAAAATTTCCTTCCTATCCGTTCGAACCCGACCCGAGTTAGAAAATTCAAAAATAAATGCAAAAAAAATCTAAAAATTAAAAAAACATCAGCCAGGCATCATTTCTAGACGAAACGGGTCAGGACAGGCCGAAAAATAGAAAAAAAAAAATTTCCTTCCTATCCGTTCGAACCCGACCTGAGTTAGAAAATTCAGAAGTAAATGCAAAAAAATTCTAAAAATTGAAAAACATCATCCAGTCTTCATTTCAAGACGAAACGGGTCAGGACAGGCCGAAAAATAGAGAAGAAAAAAAATTTCCTTCCGATTCGTTCGAACCCGACCCGAGTTAGAAAATTCAAAAATAAATGCAAAAAAATTCTAAAAATTAAAAAACATCATCCAAGCTTCATTTCATGACGAAACGGGTCAGGACAGGCCCAAACATAGAGAAGAAAAAAAATTTCCTTCCGATCCGTTCGAACCCGACCCTAGTTAGAAAATTCAATAATAAATGCAAAAAAATTTTAAAAATTAAAAAACATCATACAGGCTTCATTTCAAGAATAAACGGGTCAGGACAGGCCAAAAAATAGAGAAGAAAAAAAATTTCCTTCCGATCCGTTCGAACCCGACCCGAGTTAGAAAATTCAAAAATAAATGCAAAAAAAATTCTAAAAATTAAAAAACTTCGTCCAGGCTTCATTTCAAGAATAAACGGGTCAGGACAGGCCAAAAAATAGAGAAGAAAAGAAATTTCCTTCCGATCCGTTCGAACCCGACCCTAGTTAGAAAATTCAAAAATAAATGCAAAAAAAATTTAAAAATTAAAAAACATCATACAGGCTTCATTTCAAGAATAAACGGGTCAGGACAGGCCAAAAAATAGAGAAGAAAAAAAATTTCATTCCGATCTGTTCGAACCCGACCATAGTTAGAAAATTCAAAAATAAATGCAAAAAAATTCTAAAAATTAAAAAACATCAGCCAGGCTTCATTTCTAGACGAAACGGGTCAGGACAGGCCGAAAAGTAGAGAAAAAAAAATTTCCTTCCTATCCGTTCGAACCCGACCCGAGTTAGAAAATTCAAAAGTAAATGCAAAAAAATTCTAAAAATTAAAAAACATCATCCAGGCTTCATTTCAAGACGAAACGGGTCAGGACAGGCCGAAAAAAAGAGAAGAAAAAAAATTTCCTTCCGATCCGTTCGAACCCGACCCGAGTTTGAAAATTCAAAAATAAATGCAAAAAATTTCTAAAAATTAAAAAACATCATCCAGGCTTCATTTCAAGACGAAACGGGTCAGGACAAACCCAAACATAGAGAAGAAAAAAAATTTCCTTCCGATCCGTTCGAACCCGACCCTACTTAGAAAATTCAAAAATAAATGCAGAAAAATTTTAAAAATTAAAAAACATCATACAGGCTTCATTTCAAAAATAAACGGGTCAAGACAGGCCAAAAAATAGAGAAGAAAAAAAATTTCCTTCCTATCCGTCCGAACCCGACCCGAGTTAGAAAATTCAAAAATAAATGCAAAAAAATTCCAAAAATTAAAAAACATAAGCCAGGCTTCATTTCTAGACGAAACGGGTCAGGACAGGCCGAAAAATAGAGAAAAAAAAAATTTCCTTCCGATCCGTATGAACCCGACCCGAGTTAGAAAATTCAACAATAAATGCAAAAAAAATTCTAAAAATTAAAAAACATCATCCAGGCTTCATCTCAAGACGAAACGGGTCAGGACAGGCCGAAAAATAGAGAAGAAAAAAAATTTCCTTCTGATTCGTTCGAACCCGACCCGAGTTAGAAAATTGAACAATAAATGCAAAAAAATTCTAAAAATTAAAAAACATTATCCAGGCTTCATTTCAAGACGAAACGGGTCAGGACAGGCCCAAAAATACAGAAGAAAAAAAATTTCCTTCCGATCCGTTCGAACCCGACCCTAGTTAGAAAATTCAAAAATAAATGCAAAAAAAATTTAAAAATTAAAAAATATCATACAGGCTTCATTTCAAGAATAAAAGGGTCAGGACAGGCAAACAAATAGAGAAGAAAAGAAATTTCCTTCCGATCCGTTCGAACCCGACCCGAGTTAGAAAATTCAACAATAAATGCAAAAAAATTCTAAAAATTAAAAAACATCATCCAGGCTTCATATCAAGACGAAACGGGTCAGGACAGACCGAAAAATAGAGATGAAAAAAAATTTCCTTCCGATCCGTTCGAACCCGACCCGACTTAGAAAATTCAAAAATAAATGCAAGAAAATTCTAAAAATTAAAAAACATCGTCCAGGCTTCATTTCAAGACGAAACGGGTCAGGACAGGCCGAAAAATAGAGAAGAAAAAAAATTTCCTTCCTATCCGTTCGAACCCGACCCGAGTTAGAAAATTCAAAAATAAATGCAAAAAAATTCTAAAAATTAAAAAACTTCATCCAGGCTTCATTTCAAGAATAAACGGGTCAGGACAGGCAAACAAATAGAGAAGAAAAGAAATTTCCTTCCGATCCGTTCGAACCCGACCCGAGTTAGAAAATTCAACAATAAATGCAAAAAAATTCTAAAAATTAAAAAACATCATCCAGGCTTCATATCAAGACGAAACGGGTCAGGACAGACCGAAAAATAGAGATGAAAAAAAATTTCCTTCCTATCCGTTCGAACCCGACCTGAGTTCGAAATTCTAAAATAAATGCAAAAAAATTCTAAAAATTAAAAAACATAAGCCAGGCTTCATTTCTAGACGAAACGGGTCAGGACAGGCCGAAAAATAGAGAAAAAAAAATTTTCCTTCCTATCCGTTCGAACCCGACCCGAGTTAGAAAATTCAGAAGTAAAGGAAAAAAATTCTAAAAATTAAAAAACATCATCCAGGCTTCATTTCAAGACGAAACGGGTCAGGACAGGCCGAAAAATAGAGAAGAAAAAAAATTTCCTTCCTATCCGTTCGAACCCGACCCGAGTTAGAAAATTCAAAAATAAATGCAAAAAAATTCTAAAAATTAAAAAACTTCATCCAGGCTTCATTTCAAGAATAAACGGGTCAGGACAGGCAAACAAATAGAGAAGAAAAGAAATTTCCTTCCGATCCTTTCGAACCCGACCCGAGTTAGAAAATTCAACAATAAATGCAAAAAAATTCTAAAAATTAAAAAACATCATCCAGGCTTCATATCAAGACGAAACGGGTCAGGACAGACCGAAAAATAGAGATGAAAAAAAATTTCCTTCCGATCCGTTCGAACCCGACCCGAGTTAGAAAATTCAAAAATAAATGCAAGAAAATTCTAAAAATTAAAAAACATCATCCAGGCTTCATTTCAAGACGAAACGGGTCAGGACAGGCCCAAACATAGAGAAGAAAAAAAATTTCCTTCCTATCCGTTCGAACCCGACCTTAGTTAAAAAATTCAAAAATAAATGCAAAAAAATTTTAAAATTAAAAAACTTCATCCAGGCTTCATTTCAAGAATAAACGGGTCAGGACAGGCCAAAAAATAGAGAAGAAAAAAAATTTCCTTCCTATCCGTTCGAACTCGACCCGAGTTAGAAAATTAAAAAATAAATGCAAAAAAATTCTAAAAATTTAAAAACATCGTCCAGGCTTCATTTCAAGACGAAACGGTTCAGGACATCCTGAAAAATAGAGAACAAAAAAAATTTCATTCCTATCCGTTCGAACTCAACCGGAGTTAGAAAATTCAAAAAAATTAGAAAAATTAAAAAACATCATCCAGGTTTCATTTCAAGACGAAACGGGTCAGGACAGGCCAAAAAATAGAGAAGAAAAAAAATTTCCTTCCGATCCGTACGAACCCGACCCGAGTTAGAAAATTCAACAATAAACGCAAAAAAATTCAAAAAATTAAAAAACATCATCCAGGCTTCATTTCAAGACGAAACGGGTCAGGACAGGCCGAAAAATAGAGAAGAAAAAAAATTTCCTTCCGATCCGTTCGAACCCGACCCGAGTTAGAAAATTCAAAAATAAATGTAAAAAAATTCTAAAAATTAAAAAACATCATCCAGGCTTCATTTCAAGACGAAACGGGTCAGGACAAACCCAAACATAGAGAAGAAAAAAATTTCCTTCCGATCCGTTCGAACCCGACCCTAGTTAGAAAATTCAAAAATAAATGCAAAAAAAATTTAAAAATTAAAAAACATCATACAGGCTTCATTTCAAGAATAAACGGGTCAGGACAGGCCAAAAAATAGAGAAGAAAAAAAATTTCCTTCCTATCCGTTCGAACCCGACCCGAGTTAGAAAATTCAAAAATAAATGCAAAAAAAATCTAAAAATTAAAAAAACATCAGCCAGGCATCATTTCTAGACGAAACGGGTCAGGACAGGCCGAAAAATAGAAAAAAAAATTTCCTTCCTATCCGTTCGAACCCGACCTGAGTTAGAAAATTCAGAAGTAAATGCAAAAAAATTCTAAAAATTGAAAAACATCATCCAGGATTCATTTCAAGACGAAACGGGTCAGGACAGGCCGAAAAATAGAGAAGAAAAAAAATTTCCTTCCGATTCGTTCGAACCCGACCCGAGTTAGAAAATTCAAAAATAAATGCAAAAAAATTCTAAAAATTAAAAAACATCATCCAAGCTTCATTTCATGACGAAACGGGTCAGGACAGGCCCAAACATAGAGAAGAAAAAAAATTTCCTTCCGATCCGTTCGAACCCGACCCTAGTTAGAAAATTCAATAATAAATGCAAAAAAATTTTAAAAATTAAAAAACATCATACAGGCTTCATTTCAAGAATAAACGGGTCAGGACAGGCCAAAAAATAGAGAAGAAAAAAAATTTCCTTCCGATCCGTTCGAACCCGACCCGAGTTAGAAAATTCAAAAATAAATGCAAAAAAAATTCTAAAAATTAAAAAACTTCGTCCAGGCTTCATTTCAAGAATAAACGGGTCAGGACAGGCCAAAAAATAGAGAAGAAAAGAAATTTCCTTCCGATCCGTTCGAACCCGACCCTAGTTAGAAAATTCAAAAATAAATGCAAAAAAAATTTAAAAATTAAAAAACATCATACAGGCTTCATTTCAAGAATAAACGGGTCAGGACAGGCCAAAAAATAGAGAAGAAAAAAAATTTCATTCCGATCTGTTCGAACCCGACCATAGTTAGAAAATTCAAAAATAAATGCAAAAAAATTCTAAAAATTAAAAAACATCAGCCAGGCTTCATTTCTAGACGAAACGGGTCAGGACAGGCCGAAAAATAGAGAAAAAAAAATTTCCTTCCTATCCGTTCGAACCCGACCCGAGTTAGAAAATTCAAAAGTAAATGCAAAAAAATTCTAAAAATTAAAAAACATCATCCAGGCTTCATTTCAAGACGAAACGGGTCAGGACAGGCCGAAAAAAAGAGAAGAAAAAAAATTTCCTTCCGATCCGTTCGAACCCGACCCGAGTTTGAAAATTCAAAAATAAATGCAAAAAATTTCTAAAAATTAAAAAACATCATCCAGGCTTCATTTCAAGACGAAACGGGTCAGGACAAACCCAAACATAGAGAAGAAAAAAAATTTCCTTCCGATCCGTTCGAACCCGACCCTACTTAGAAAATTCAAAAATAAATGCAGAAAAATTTTAAAAATTAAAAAACATCATACAGGCTTCATTTCAAAAATAAACGGGTCAAGACAGGCCAAAAAATAGAGAAGAAAAAAAATTTCCTTCCTATCCGTCCGAACCCGACCCGAGTTAGAAAATTCAAAAATAAATGCAAAAAAATTCCAAAAATTAAAAAACATAAGCCAGGCTTCATTTCTAGACGAAACGGGTCAGGACAGGCCGAAAAATAGAGAAAAAAAAAATTTCCTTCCGATCCGTATGAACCCGACCCGAGTTAGAAAATTAAACAATAAATGCAAAAAAAATTCTAAAAATTAAAAAACATCATCCAGGCTTCATCTCAAGACGAAACGGGTCAGGACAGGCCGTAAAATAGAGAAGAAAAAAAATTTCCTTCTGATTCGTTCGAACCCGACCCGAGTTAGAAAATTGAACAATAAATGCAAAAAAATTCTAAAAATTAAAAAACATTATCCAGGCTTCATTTCAAGACGAAACGGGTCAGGACAGGCCCAAAAATACAGAAGAAAAAAAATTTCCTTCCGATCCGTTCGAACCCGACCCTAGTTAGAAAATTCAAAAATAAATGCAAAAAAAATTTAAAAATTAAAAAATATCATACAGGCTTCATTTCAAGAATAAACGGGTCAGGACAGGCAAACAAATAGAGAAGAAAAGAAATTTCCTTCCGATCCGTTCGAACCCGACCCGAGTTAGAAAATTCAACAATAAATGCAAAAAAATTCTAAAAATTAAAAAACATCATCCAGGCTTCATATCAAGACGAAACGGGTCAGGACAGACCGAAAAATAGAGATGAAAAAAAATTTCCTTCCGATCCGTTCGAACCCGACCCGACTTAGAAAATTCAAAAATAAATGCAAGAAAATTCTAAAAATTAAAAAACATCGTCCAGGCTTCATTTCAAGACGAAACGGGTCAGGACAGGCCGAAAAATAGAGAAGAAAAAAAATTTCCTTCCTATCCGTTCGAACCCGACCCGAGTTAGAAAATTCAAAAATAAATGCAAAAAAATTCTAAAAATTAAAAAACTTCATCCAGGCTTCATTTCAAGAATAAACGGGTCAGGACAGGCAAACAAATAGAGAAGAAAAGAAATTTCCTTCCGATCCGTTCGAACCCGACCCGAGTTAGAAAATTCAACAATAAATGCAAAAAAATTCTAAAAATTAAAAAACATCATCCAGGCTTCATATCAAGACGAAACGGGTCAGGACAGACCGAAAAATAGAGATGAAAAAAAATTTCCTTCCTATCCGTTCGAACCCGACCTGAGTTCGAAATTCTAAAATAAATGCAAAAAAATTCTAAAAATTAAAAAACATAAGCCAGGCTTCATTTCTAGACGAAACGGGTCAGGACAGGCCGAAAAATAGAGAAAAAAAAATTTTCCTTCCTATCCGTTCGAACCCGACCCGAGTTAGAAAATTCAGAAGTAAATGCAAAAAAATTCTAAAAATTAAAAAACATCATCCAGGCTTCATTTCAAGACGAAACGGGTCAGGACAGGCCGAAAAATAGAGAAGAAAAAAAATTTCCTTCCTATCCGTTCGAACCCGACCCGAGTTAGAAAATTCAAAAATAAATGCAAAAAAATTCTAAAAATTAAAAAACTTCATCCAGGCTTCATTTCAAGAATAAACGGGTCAGGACAGGCAAACAAATAGAGAAGAAAAGAAATTTCCTTCCGATCCTTTCGAACCCGACCCGAGTTAGAAAATTCAACAATAAATGCAAAAAAATTCTAAAAATTAAAAAACATCATCCAGGCTTCATATCAAGACGAAACGGGTCAGGACAGACCGAAAAATAGAGATGAAAAAAAATTTCCTTCCGATCCGTTCGAACCCGACCCGAGTTAGAAAATTCAAAAATAAATGCAAGAAAATTCTAAAAATTAAAAAACATCATCCAGGCTTCATTTCAAGACGAAACGGGTCAGGACAGGCCCAAACATAGAGAAGAAAAAAAATTTCCTTCCTATCCGTTCGAACCCGACCTTAGTTAAAAAATTCAAAAATAAATGCAAAAAAATTTTAAAATTAAAAAACTTCATCCAGGCTTCATTTCAAGAATAAACGGGTCAGGACAGGCCAAAAAATAGAGAAGAAAAAAAATTTCCTTCCTATCCGTTCGAACTCGACCCGAGTTAGAAAATTAAAAAATAAATGCAAAAAAATTCTAAAAATTTAAAAACATCGTCCAGGCTTCATTTCAAGACGAAACGGTTCAGGACATCCTGAAAAATAGAGAACAAAAAAAATTTCATTCCTATCCGTTCGAACTCAACCGGAGTTAGAAAATTCAAAAAAATTAGAAAAATTAAAAAACATCATCCAGGTTTCATTTCAAGACGAAACGGGTCAGGACAGGCCGAAAAATAGAGAAGAAAAAAAATTTCCTTCCGATCCGTACGAACCCGACCCGAGTTAGAAAATTCAACAATAAATGCAAAAAAATTCAAAAAATTAAAAAACATCATCCAGGCTTCATTTCAAGAATAAACGGGTCAGGACAGGCCGAAAAATAGAGAAGAAAAAAAATTTCCTTCCGATCCGTTCGAACCCGACCCGAGTTAGAAAATTCAAAAATAAATGTAAAAAAATTCTAAAAATTAAAAAACATCATCCAGGCTTCATTTCAAGACGAAACGGGTCAGGACAAACCCAAACATAGAGAAGAAAAAAATTTCCTTCCGATCCGTTCGAACCCGACCCTAGTTAGAAAATTCAAAAATAAATGCAAAAAAAATTTAAAAATTAAAAAACATCATACAGGCTTCATTTCAAGAATAAACGGGTCAGGACAGGCCAAAAAATAGAGAAGAAAAAAAATTTCATTCCGATCCGTTCGAACCCGACCATAGTTAGAAAATTCAAAAATAAATGCAAAAAAAATCTAAAAATTAAAAAACATAATCCAGGCTTCATTTCAAGACGAAACGGGTCAGGACAGGCCCAAAAATACAGATGAAAAAAAATTTCCTTCCGATCCGTTCGAACCCGACCCTAGTTAGAAAATTCAAAAATAAATGCAAAAAAAATTGAAAAATTAATAAACATCATACAGGCTTCATTTCAAGAATAAACGGGTCAGGACAGGCCAAAAAATAGAGAAGAAAAAAAATTTCCTTCCTATCCGTTCGAACCCGACCCGAGTTAGAAAATTCAAAAATAAATGCAAAAAAATTCTAAAAATTAAAAAACCTTCATCCAGGCTTCTTTTCAAGACGAAACGGGTCAGGACAGGCCCAAACATAGAGAAGAAAAAAAATTTCCTTCCGATCCGTTCGAACCCGACCCGAGTTAGAAAATTCAACAATAAATGCAAAAAAATTCTAAAAATTAAAAAACATCATGCAGGCTTCATTTCCAGACGAAACGGGTCAGGACAGGTCCAAAAATACAGAATAAAAAAAATTTCCTTCCGATCCGTTCGAACCCGACCCTAGTTAGAAAATTCAAAAATAAATGCAAAAAAATTTTAAAAATTAAAAAACATCGTACAGGCTTCATTTCAAGAATAAACGGGTCAGGAAAGGCCAAAAAATACAGAAGAAAAAAAATTTCCTTCCTATCCTTTCGAACCCGACCCGAGTTAGAAAATTCAAAAATAAATGCAAAAAAATTCAAAAAATTAAAAAACATCAGCCAGGCTTCATTTCTAGACGAAACGGGTCAGGACAGGCCGAAAAATAGAGAAAAAAAAATTTCCTTCCTATCCGTTCGAACCCGACCCGAGTTAGAAAATTCAAAAGTAAATGCAAAAAAATTCTTAAAATTAAAAAACATCATCCAGGCTGCATTTCAAGACGAAACGGGTCAGGACAGGCCGAAAAAAAGAGAAGAAAAAAAATTTCCTTCCGATCCGTTCGAACCCGACCCGAGTTTGAAAATTTAAAAATAAATGCAAAAAATTTCTAAAAATTAAAAAACATCATCCAGGCTTCATTTCAAGACGAAACGGGTCAGGACAAACCCAAACATAGAGAAGAAAAAAAATTTCCTTCCGATCCGTTCGAACCCGACCCTACTTAGAAAATTCAAAAATAAATGCAGAAAAATTTTAAAAATTAAAAAACATCATACAGGCTTCATTTCAAAAATAAACGGGTCAAGACAGGCCAAAAAATAGAGAAGAAAAAAAATTTCCTTCCTATCCGTCCGAACCCGACCCGAGTTAGAAAATTCAAAAATAAATGCAAAAAAATTCCAAAAATTAAAAAACATAAGCCAGGCTTCATTTCTAGACGAAACGGGTCAGGACAGGCCGAAAAATAGAGAAAAAAAAAATTTCCTTCCGATCCGTATGAACCCGACCCGAGTTAGAAAATTCAACAATAAATGCAAAAAAAATTCTAAAAATTAAAAAACATCATCCAGGCTTCATCTCAAGACGAAACGGGTCAGGACAGGCCGAAAAATAGAGAAGAAAAAAAATTTCCTTCTGATCCGTTCGAACCCGACCCGAGTTAGAAAATTGAACAATAAATGCAAAAAAATTCTAAAAATTAAAAAACATTATCCAGGCTTCATTTCAAGACGAAACGGGTCAGGACAGGCCCAAAAATACAGAAGAAAAAAAATTTCCTTCCGATCCGTTCGAACCCGACCCTAGTTAGAAAATTCAAAAATAAATGCAAAAAAAATTTAAAAATTAAAAAATATCATACAGGCTTCATTTCAAGAATAAACGGGTCAGGACAGGCAAACAAATAGAGAAGAAAAGAAATTTCCTTCCGATCCGTTCGAACCCGACCCGAGTTAGAAAATTCAACAATAAATACAAAAAAATTCTAAAAATTAAAAAACATCATCCAGGCTTCATATCAAGACGAAACGGGTCAGGACAGACCGAAAAATAGAGATGAAAAAAAATTTCCTTCCGATCCGTTCGAACCCGACCCGACTTAGAAAATTCAAAAATAAATGCAAGAAAATTCTAAAAATTAAAAAACATCGTCCAGGCTTCATTTCAAGACGAAACGGGTCAGGACAGGCCGAAAAATAGAGAAGAAAAAAAATTTCCTTCCTATCCGTTCGAACCCGACCCGAGTTAGAAAATTCAAAAATAAATGCAAAAAAATTCTAAAAATTAAAAAACTTCATCCAGGCTTCATTTCAAGAATAAACGGGTCAGGACAGGCAAACAAATAGAGAAGAAAAGAAATTTCCTTCCGATCCGTTCGAACCCGACCCGAGTTAGAAAATTCAACAATAAATGCAAAAAAATTCTAAAAATTAAAAAACATCATCCAGGCTTCATATCAAGACGAAACGGGTCAGGACAGACCGAAAAATAGAGATGAAAAAAAATTTCCTTCCTATCCGTTCGAACCCGACCTGAGTTCGAAATTCTAAAATAAATGCAAAAAAATTCTAAAAATTAAAAAACATAAGCCAGGCTTCATTTCTAGACGAAACGGGTCAGGACAGGCCGAAAAATAGAGAAAAAAAAATTTTCCTTCCTATCCGTTCGAACCCGACCCGAGTTAGAAAATTCAGAAGTAAATGCAAAAAAATTCTAAAAATTAAAAAACATCATCCAGGCTTCATTTCAAGACGAAACGGGTCAGGACAGGCCCAAACATAGAGAAGAAAAAAAATTTCCTTCCGATCCGTTCGAACCCGACCCGAGTTAGAAAATTCAAAAATAAATGCAAAAAAATTCTAAAAATTAAAAAACTTCATCCAGGCTTCATTTCAAGAATAAACGGGTCAGGACAGGCAAACAAATAGAGAAGAAAAGAAATTTCCTTCCGATCCTTTCGAACCCGACCCGAGTTAGAAAATTCAACAATAAATGCAAAAAAATTCTAAAAATTAAAAAACATCATCCAGGCTTCATATCAAGACGAAACGGGTCAGGACAGACCGAAAAATAGAGATGAAAAAAAATTTCCTTCCGATCCGTTCGAACCCGACACGAGTTAGAAAATTCAAAAATAAATGCAAGAAAATTCTAAAAATTAAAAAACATCATCCAGGCTTCATTTCAAGAAGAAACGGGTCAGGACAGGCCCAAACATAGAGAAGAAAAAAAATTTCCTTCCTATCCGTTCGAACCCGACCTTAGTTAAAAAATTCAAAAATAAATGCAAAAAAATTTTAAAATTAAAAAACTTCATCCAGGCTTCATTTCAAGAATAAACGGGTCAGGACAGGCCAAAAAATAGAGAAGAAAAAAAATTTCCTTCCTATCCGTTCGAACTCGACCCGAGTTAGAAAATTAAAAAATAAATGCAAAAAAAAATCTAAAAATTTAAAAACATCGTCCAGGCTTCATTTCAAGACGAAACGGTTCAGGACATCCTGAAAAATAGAGAACAAAAAAAATTTCATTCCTATCCGTTCGAACTCAACCGGAGTTAGAAAATTCAAAAAAATTAGAAAAATTAAAAAACATCATCCAGGTTTCATTTCAAGACGAAACGGGTCAGGACAGGCCGAAAAATAGAGAAGAAAAAAAATTTCCTTCCGATCCGTACGAACCCGACCCGAGTTAGAAAATTCAACAATAAATGCAAAAAAATTCAAAAAATTAAAAAACATCATCCAGGCTTCATTTCAAGACGAAACGGGTCAGGACGGGCCGAAAAATAGAGAAGAAAAAAAATTTCCTTCCGATCCGTTCGAACCCGACCCGAGTTAGAAAATTCGAAAATAAATGTAAAAAAATTCTAAAAATTAAAAAACATCATCCAGGCTTCATTTCAAGACGAAACGGGTCAGGACAAACCCAAACATAGAGAAGAAAAAAAATTTCCTTCCGATCCGTTCGAACCCGACCCTAGTTAGAAAATTCAAAAATAAATGCAAAAAAAATTTAAAAATTAATAAACATCATACAGGCTTCATTTCAAGAATAAACGGGTCAGGACAGGCCAAAAAATAGAGAAGAAAAAAAATTTCCTTCCGATCCGTTCGAACCCGACCCGAGTTAGAAAATTCAACAATAAATGCAAAAAAATTCTAAAAATTAAAAAACATCATCCAGGCATTATTTCAAGACGAAATGGGTCAGGACAGGCCGAAAAATAGAGAAGAAAAAAAATTTCCTTCCGATCCGTTCGAACCCGACCCGAGTTAGAAAATTCAACAATAAATGCAAAAAAAATTTAAAAATTAATAAACATCATCCAGGCTTCATCTCAAGACGAAACGGGTCAGGACAGGCCGAAAAATAGAGAAGAAAAAAAATTTCCTTCTGATCCGTTCGAACCCGACCCGAGTTAGAAAATTGAACAATAAATGCAAAAAAATTCTAAAAATTAAAAAACATCATCCAGGCATTATTTCAAGACGAAATGGGTCAGGACAGGCCGAAAAATAGAGAAGAAAAAAAATTTCCTTCCGATCCGTACGAACCCGACCCGAGTTAGAAAATTCAACAATAAATGCAAAAAAATTCAAAAAATTAAAAAACATCATCCAGGCTTCATTTCAAGACGAAACGGGTCAGGATAGGCCGAAAAATAGAGAAGAAAAAAAATTTCCTTCCGATCCGTTCGAACCCGACCCGAGTTAGAAAATTCAAAAATAAATGTAAAAAAATTCTAAAAATTAAAAAACATCTTCCAGGCTTCATTTCAAGACGAAACGGGTCAGGACAGGCCCAAACATAGAGAAGAAAAAAAATTTCCGTCCGATCCGTTCGAACCCGACCCTAGTTAGAAAATTCAAAAATAAATGCAAAAAAATTTTAAAAATTAAAAAACATCATACAGGCTTCATTTCAAGAATAAACGAGTCAGGACAGGCCAAAAAAAAGAGAAGAAAAAAAATTTCCTTCCTATCCGTTCGAACCCGACCCGAGTTAGAAAATTCAAAAATAAATGCAAAAAAAATTCTAAAGATGAAAAAACTTCGTCCAGGCTTCATTTCAAGAATAAACGGGTCAGGACAGGCCAAAAAATAGAGAAGAAAAGAAATTTCCTTCCGATCCGTTCGAACCCGACCCTAGTTAGAAAATTCAAAAATAAATGCAAAAAAAATTTAAAAATTAATAAACATCATACAGGCTTCATTTCAAGAATAAACGGGTCAGGACAGGCCAAAAAATAGAGAAGAAAAAAAATTTCCTTCCTATCCGTTCGAACCCGACCAGAGTTAGAAAATTCAAAAATAAATGCAAAAAAATTCCAAAAATTAAAAAACATAAGCCAGGCTTCATTTCTAGACGAAACGGGTCAGGACAGGCCGAAAAATAGAGAAAAAAAAAATTTCCTTCCGATCCGTATGAACCCGACCCGAGTTAGAAAATTCAACAATAAATGCAAAAAAAATTCTAAAAATTAAAAAACATCATCCAGGCTTCATCTCAAGACGAAACGGGTCAGGACAGGCCGAAAAATAGAGAAGAAAAAAAATTTCCTTCTGATCCGTTCGAACCCGACCCGAGTTAGAAAATTGAACAATAAATGCAAAAAAATTCTAAAAATTAAAAAACATCATCCAGGCATTATTTCAAGACGAAATGGGTTAGGACAGGCCGAAAAATAGAGAAGAAAAAAAATTTCCTTCCGATCCGTACGAACCCGACCCGAGTTAGAAAATTCAACAATAAATGTAAAAAAATTCAAAAAATTAAAAAACATCATCCAGGCTTCATTTCAAGACGAAACGGGTCAGGACAGGCCGAAAAATAGAGAAGAAAAAAAATTTCATTCCGATCCGTTCGAACCCGACCATAGTTAGAAAATTCAAAAATAAATGCAAAAAAAATCTAAAAATTAAAAAACATAATCCAGGCTTCATTTCAAGACGAAACGGGTCAGGACAGGCCCAAAAATACAGATGAAAAAAAATTTCCTTCCGATCCGTTCGAACCCGACCCTAGTTAGAAAATTCAAAAATAAATGCAAAAAAAATTTAAAAATTAATAAACATCATACAGGCTTCATTTCAAGAATAAACGGGTCAGGACAGGCCAAAAAATAGAGAAGAAAAAAAATTTCCTTCCTATCCGTTCGAACCCGACCCGAGTTAGAAAATTCAAAAATAAATGCAAAAAAATTCTAAAAATTAAAAAACCTTCATCCAGGCTTCTTTTCAAGACGAAACGGGTCAGGACAGGCCCAAACATAGAGAAGAAAAAAAATTTCCTTCCGATCCGTTCGAACCCGACCCGAGTTAGAAAATTCAACAATAAATGCAAAAAAATTCTAAAAATTAAAAAACATCATCCAGGCTTCATATCAAGACGAAACGGGTCAGGACAGACCGAAAAATAGAGATGAAAAAAAATTTCCTTCCTATCCGTTCGAACCCGACCTGAGTTAGAAATTTAAAAATAAATGCAAAAAAATTCTAAAAATTAAAAAACATAAGCCAGGCTTCATTTCTAGACGAAACGGGTCAGGACAGGCCGAAAAATAGAGAAAAAAAAATTTTCCTTCCTATCCGTTCGAACCCGACCCGAGTTAGAAAATTCAGAAGTAAATGCAAAAAAATTCTAAAAATTAAAAAACATCATCCAGGCTTCATTTCAAGACGAAACGGGTCAGGACAGGCCGAAAAATAGAGAAGAAAAAAAATTTCCTTCCTATCCGTTCGAACCCGACCCGAGTTAGAAAATTCAAAAATAAATGCAAAAAAATTCTAAAAATTAAAAAACTTCATCCAGGCTTCATTTCAAGAATAAACGGGTCAGGACAGGCAAACAAATAGAGAAGAAAAGAAATTTCCTTCCGATCCTTTCGAACCCGACCCGAGTTAGAAAATTCAACAATAAATGCAAAAAAATTCTAAAAATTAAAAAACATCATCCAGGCTTCATATCAAGACGAAACGGGTCAGGACAGACCGAAAAATAGAGATGAAAAAAAATTTCCTTCCGATCCGTTCGAACCCGACCCGAGTTAGAAAATTCAAAAATAAATGCAAGAAAATTCTAAAAATTAAAAAACATCATCCAGGCTTCATTTCAAGACGAAACGGGTCAGGACAGGCCCAAACATAGAGAAGAAAAAAAATTTCCTTCCTATCCGTTCGAACCCGACCTTAGTTAAAAAATTCAAAAATAAATGCAAAAAAATTTTAAAATTAAAAAACTTCATCCAGGCTTCATTTCAAGAATAAACGGGTCAGGACAGGCCAAAAAATAGAGAAGAAAAAAAATTTCCTTCCTATCCGTTCGAACTCGACCCGAGTTAGAAAATTAAAAAATAAATGCAAAAAAATTCTAAAAATTTAAAAACATCGTCCAGGCTTCATTTCAAGACGAAACGGTTCAGGACATCCTGAAAAATAGAGAACAAAAAAAATTTCATTCCTATCCGTTCGAACTCAACCGGAGTTAGAAAATTCAAAAAAATTAGAAAAATTAAAAAACATCATCCAGGTTTCATTTCAAGACGAAACGGGTCAGGACAGGCCGAAAAATAGAGAAGAAAAAAAATTTCCTTCCGATCCGTACGAACCCGACCCGAGTTAGAAAATTCAACAATAAATGCAAAAAAATTCAAAAAATTAAAAAACATCATCCAGGCTTCATTTCAAGACGAAACGGGTCAGGACAGGACGAAAAATAGAGAAGAAAAAAAATTTCCTTCCGATCCGTTCGAACCCGACCCGAGTTAGAAAATTCAAAAATAAATGTAAAAAAATTCTAAAAATTAAAAAACATCATCCAGGCTTCATTTCAAGACGAAACGGGTCAGGACAAACCCAAACATAGAGAAGAAAAAAATTTCCTTCCGATCCGTTCGAACCCGACCCTAGTTAGAAAATTCAAAAATAAATGCAAAAAAAATTTAAAAATTAATAAACATCATACAGGCTTCATTTCAAGAATATTCGGGTCAGGACAGGCCAAAAAATAGAGAAGAAAAAAAATTTCCTTCCTATCCGTTCGAACCCGACCCGAGTTAGAAAATTCAAAAGTAAATGCAAAAAAATTCTAAAAATTAAAAAACATCATCCAGGCTTCATTTCAAGACGAAACGGGTCAGGACAGGCCGAAAAAAAGAGAAGAAAAAAAATTTCCTTCCGATCCGTTCGAACCCGACCCGAGTTTGAAAATTCAAAAATAAATGCAAAAAATTTCTAAAAATTAAAAAACATCATCCAGGCTTCATTTCAAGACGAAACGGGCCAGGACAAACCCAAACATAGAGAAGAAAAAAAATTTCCTTCCGATCCGTTCGAACCCGACCCTACTTAGAAAATTCAAAAATAAATGCAGAAAAATTTTAAAAATTAAAAAACATCATACAGGCTTCATTTCAAAAATAAACGGGTCAAGACAGGCCAAAAAATAGAGAAGAAAAAAAATTTCCTTCCTATCCGTCCGAACCCGACCCGAGTTAGAAAATTCAAAAATAAATGCAAAAAAATTCCAAAAATTAAAAAACATAAGCCAGGCTTCATTTCTAGACGAAACGGGTCAGGACAGGCCGAAAAATAGAGAAAAAAAAAATTTCCTTCCGATCCGTATGAACCCGACCCGAGTTAGAAAATTCAACAATAAATGCAAAAAAAATTCTAAAAATTAAAAAACATCATCCAGGCTTCATCTCAAGACGAAACGGGTCAGGACAGGCCGAAAAATAGAGAAGAAAAAAAATTTCCTTCTGATCCGTTCGAACCCGACCCGAGTTAGAAAATTGAACAATAAATGCAAAAAAATTCTAAAAATTAAAAAACATCATCCAGGCATTATTTCAAGACGAAATGGGTCAGGACAGGCCGAAAAATAGAGAAGAAAAAAAATTTCCTTCCGATCCGTACGAACCCGACCCGAGTTAGAAAATTCAACAATAAATGCAAAAAAATTCAAAAAATTAAAAAACATCATCCAGGCTTCATTTCAAGACGAAACGGGTCAGGACAGGCCGAAAAATAGAGAAGAAAAAAAATTTCCTTCCGATCCGTTCGAACCCGACCCGAGTTAGAAAATTCAAAAATAAATGTAAAAAAATTCTAAAAATTAAAAAACATCATCCAGGCTTCATTTCAAGACGAAACGGGTCAGGACAGGCCCAAACATAGAGAAGAAAAAAAATTTCCTTCCGATCCGTTCGAACCCGACCCTAGTTAGAAAATTCAAAAATAAATGCAAAAAAATTTTAAAAATTAAAAAACATCATACAGGCTTCATTTCAAGAATAAACGAGTCAGGACAGGCCAAAAAAAAGAGAAGAAAAAAAATTTCCTTCCTATCCGTTCGAACCCGACCCGAGTTAGAAAATTCAAAAATAAATGCAAAAAAAATTCTAAAAATTAAAAAACTTCGTCCAGGCTTCATTTCAAGAATAAACGGGTCAGGACAGGCCAAAAAATAGAGAAGAAAAGAAATTTCCTTCCGATCCGTTCGAACCCGACCCTAGTTAGAAAATTCAAAAATAAATGCAAAAAAAATTTAAAAATTAAAAAACATCATACAGGCTTCATTTCAAGAATAAACGGGTCAGGACAGGCCAAAAAATAGAGAAGAAAAAAAATTTCATTCCGATCCGTTCGAACCCGACCATAGTTAGAAAATTCAAAAATAAATGCAAAAAAAATCTAAAAATTAAAAAACATAATCCAGGCTTCATTTCAAGACGAAACGGGTCAGGACAGGCCCAAAAATACAGATGAAAAAAAATTTCCTTCCGATCCGTTCGAACCCGACCCTAGTTAGAAAATTCAAAAATAAATGCAAAAAAAATTTAAAAATTAATAAACATCATACAGGCTTCATTTCAAGAATAAACGGGTCAGGACAGGCCAAAAAATAGAGAAGAAAAAAAATTTCCTTCCTATCCGTTCGAACCCGACCCGAGTTAGAAAATTCAAAAATAAATGCAAAAAAATTCTAAAAATTAAAAAACCTTCATCCAGGCTTCTTTTCAAGACGAAACGGGTCAGGACAGGCCCAAACATAGAGAAGAAAAAAAATTTCCTTCCGATCCGTTCGAACCCGACCCGAGTTAGAAAATTCAACAATAAATGCAAAAAAATTCTAAAAATTAAAAAACATCATCCAGGCTTCATATCAAGACGAAACGGGTCAGGACAGACCGAAAAATAGAGATGAAAAAAAATTTCCTTCCTATCCGTTCGAACCCGACCTGAGTTAGAAATTTAAAAATAAATGCAAAAAAATTCTAAAAATTAAAAAACATAAGCCAGGCTTCATTTCTAGACGAAACGGGTCAGGACAGGCCGAAAAATAGAGAAAAAAAAATTTTCCTTCCTATCCGTTCGAACCCGACCCGAGTTAGAAAATTCAGAAGTAAATGCAAAAAAATTCTAAAAATTAAAAAACATCATCCAGGCTTCATTTCAAGACGAAACGGGTCAGGACAGGCCGAAAAATAGAGAAGAAAAAAAATTTCCTTCCTATCCGTTCGAACCCGACCCGAGTTAGAAAATTCAAAAATAAATGCAAAAAAATTCTAAAAATTAAAAAACTTCATCCAGGCTTCATTTCAAGAATAAACGGGTCAGGACAGGCAAACAAATAGAGAAGAAAAGAAATTTCCTTCCGATCCTTTCGAACCCGACCCGAGTTAGAAAATTCAACAATAAATGCAAAAAAATTCTAAAAATTAAAAAACATCATCCAGGCTTCATATCAAGATGAAACGGGTCAGGACAGACCGAAAAATAGAGATGAAAAAAAATTTCCTTCCGATCCGTTCGAACCCGACCCGAGTTAGAAAATTCAAAAATAAATGCAAGAAAATTCTAAAAATTAAAAAACATCATCCAGGCTTCATTTCAAGACGAAACGGGTCAGGACAGGCCCAAACATAGAGAAGAAAAAAAATTTCCTTCCTATCCGTTCGAACCCGACCTTAGTTAAAAAATTCAAAAATAAATGCAAAAAAATTTTAAAATTAAAAAACTTCATCCAGGCTTCATTTCAAGAATAAACGGGTCAGGACAGGCCAAAAAATAGAGAAGAAAAAAAATTTCCTTCCTATCCGTTCGAACTCGACCCGAGTTAGAAAATTAAAAAATAAATGCAAAAAAATTCTAAAAATTTAAAAACATCGTCCAGGCTTCATTTCAAGACGAAACGGTTCAGGACATCCTGAAAAATAGAGAACAAAAAAAATTTCATTCCTATCCGTTCGAACTCAACCGGAGTTAGAAAATTCAAAAAAATTAGAAAAATTAAAAAACATCATCCAGGTTTCATTTCAAGACGAAACGGGTCAGGACAGGCCGAAAAATAGAGAAGAAAAAAAATTTCCTTCCGATCCCTTCGAACCCGTCCCTAGTTAGAAAATTCAAAAATAAATGCAAAAAAAATTTAAAAATTAAAAAACATCATACAGGCTTCATTTCAAGAATAAACGGGTCAGGACAGGCCAAAAAATAGAGAAGAAAAAAAATTTCATTCCGATCCGTTCGAACCCGACCATAGTTAGAAAATTCAAAAATAAATGCAAAAAAAATCTAAAAATTAAAAAACATAATCCAGGCTTCATTTCAAGACGAAACGGGTCAGGACAGGCCCAAAAAATAGAGAAGAAAAGAAATTTCCTTCCGATCCGTTCGAACCCGACCCTAGTTAGAAAATTCAAAAATAAATGCAAAAAAAATTTAAAAATTAAAAAACATCATACAGGCTTCATTTCAAGAATAAACGGGTCAGGACAGGCCAAAAAATAGAGAAGAAAAAAAATTTCATTCCGATCCGTTCGAACCCGACCATAGTTAGAAAATTCAAAAATAAATGCAAAAAAAATCTAAAAATTAAAAAACATAATCCAGGCTTCATTTCAAGACGAAACGGGTCAGGACAGGCCCAAAAATACAGATGAAAAAAAATTTCCTTCCGATCCGTTCGAACCCGACCCTAGTTAGAAAATTCAAAAATAAATGCAAAAAAAATTTAAAAATTAAAAAACATCATACAGGCTTCATTTCAAGAATAAACGGGTCAGGACAGGCCAAAAAATAGAGAAGAAAAAAAATTTCATTCCGATCCGTTCGAACCCGACCATAGTTAGAAAATTCAAAAATAAATGCAAAAAAAATCTAAAAATTAAAAAACATAATCCAGGCTTCATTTCAAGACGAAACGGGTCAGGACAGGCCCAAAAATACAGATGAAAAAAAATTTCCTTCCGATCCGTTCGAACCCGACCCTAGTTAGAAAATTCAAAAATAAATGCAAAAAAAATTTAAAAATTAATAAACATCATACAGGCTTCATTTCAAGAATAAACGGGTCAGGACAGGCCAAAAAATAGAGAAGAAAAAAAATTTCCTTCCTATCCGTTCGAACCCGACCCGAGTTAGAAAATTCAACAATAAATGCAAAAAAATTCAAAAAATTAAAAAACATCATCCAGGCTTCATTTCAAGACGAAACGGGTCAGGACAGGCCGAAAAATAGAGAAGAAAAAAAATTTCCTTCCGATCCGTTCGAACCCGACCCGAGTTAGAAAATTCAAAAATAAATGTAAAAAAATTCTAAAAATTAAAAAACATCATCCAGGCTTCATTTCAAGACGAAACGGGTCAGGACAAACCCAAACATAGAGAAGAAAAAAATTTCCTTCCGATCCGTTCGAACCCGACCCTAGTTAGAAAATTCAAAAATAAATGCAAAAAAAATTTAAAAATTAATAAACATCATACAGGCTTCATTTCAAGAATATTCGGGTCAGGACAGGCCAAAAAATAGAGAAGAAAAAAAATTTCCTTCCTATCCGTTCGAACCCGACCCGAGTTAGAAAATTCAAAAGTAAATGCAAAAAAATTCTAAAAATTAAAAAACATCATCCAGGCTTCATTTCAAGACGAAACGGGTCAGGACAGGCCGAAAAAAAGAGAAGAAAAAAAATTTCCTTCCGATCCGTTCGAACCCGACCCGAGTTTGAAAATTCAAAAATAAATGCAAAAAATTTCTAAAAATTAAAAAACATCATCCAGGCTTCATTTCAAGACGAAACGGATCAGGACAAACCCAAACATGGAGAAGAAAAAAAATTTCCTTCCGATCCGTTCGAACCCGACCCTACTTAGAAAATTCAAAAATAAATGCAGAAAAATTTTAAAAATTAAAAAACATCATACAGGCTTCATTTCAAAAATAAACGGGTCAAGACAGGCCAAAAAATAGAGAAGAAAAAAAATTTCCTTCCTATCCGTCCGAACCCGACCCGAGTTAGAAAATTCAAAAATAAATGCAAAAAAATTCCAAAAATTAAAAAACATAAGCCAGGCTTCATTTCTAGACGAAACGGGTCAGGACAGGACGAAAAATAGAGAAAAAAAAAATTTCCTTCCGATCCGTATGAACCGGACCCGAGTTAGAAAATTCAACAATAAATGCAAAAAAAATTCTAAAAATTAAAAAACATCATCCAGGCTTCATCTCAAGACGAAACGGGTCAGGACAGGCCGAAAGATAGAGAAGAAAAAAAATTTCCTTTTGATCCGTTCGAACCCGACCCGAGTTAGAAAATTGAACAATAAATGCAAAAAAATTCTAAAAATTAAAAAACATCATCCAGGCTTCATTTCAAGACGAAATGGGTCAGGACAGGCCAAAAAATAGAGAAGAAAAAAATTTCCTTCCGATCCGTACGAACCCGACCCGAGTTAGAAAATTCAACAATAAATGCAAAAAAATTCAAAAAATTAAAAAACATCATCCAGGCTTCATTTCAAGACGAAACGGGTTAGGACAGGCCGAAAAATAGAGAAGAAAAAAAATTTCCTTCCGATCCCTTCGAACCCGACCCGAGTTAGAAAATTCAAAAATAAATGTAAAAAAATTCTAAAAATTAAAAAACATCATCCAGGCTTCATTTCAAGACGAAACGGGTCAGGACAGGCCCAAACATAGAGAAGAAAAAAAATTTCCTTCCGATCCGTTCGAACCCGACCCTAGTTAGAAAATTCAAAAATAAATGCAAAAAAATTTTAAAAATTAAAAAATATCATACAGGTTTCATTTCAAGAATAAACGAGTCAGGACAGGCCAAAAAAAAGAGAAGAAAAAAAATTTCCTTCCTATCCGTTCGAACCCGACCCGAGTTAGAAAATTCAAAAATAAATGCAAAAAAAATTCTAAAAATTAAAAAACTTCGTCCAGGCTTCATTTCAAGAATAAGGGGGTCAGGACAGGCCAAAAAATAGAGAAGAAAAGAAATTTTCTTCCGATCCGTTCGAACCCGACCCTAGTTAGAAAATTCAAAAATAAATGCAAAAAAAATTTAAAAATTAAAAAACATCATACAGGCTTCATTTCAAGAATAAACGGGTCAGGACAGGCCAAAAAATAGAGAAGAAAAAAAATTTCATTCCGATCCGTTCGAACTCGACCATAGTTAGAAAATTCAAAAATAAATGCAAAAAAAATCTAAAAATTAAAAAACATAATCCAGGCTTCATTTCAAGACGAAACGGGTCAGGACAGGCCCAAAAATACAGAAGAAAAAAAATTTCCTTCTGATCCGTTCGAACCCGACCCTAGTTAGAAAATTCAAAAATAAATGCAAAAAAAAATTTAAAAATTAAAAAACATCATACAGGCTTCATTTCAAGAATAAACGGGTCAGGACAGGCCAAAAAATAGAGAAGAAAAAAAATTTCCTTCCTATCCGTTCGAACCCGACCCGAGTTAGAAAATTCAAAAATAAATGCAAAAAAATTCTAAAAATTAAAAAACCTTCATCCAGGCTTCTTTTCAAGACGAAACGGGTCAGGACAGGCCCAAACATAGAGAAGAAAAAAAATTTCCTTCTGATCCGTTCGAACCCGACCCGAGTTAGAAAATTCAAAAATAAATGTAAAAAAATTCTAAAAATTAAAAAACATCATCCAGGCTTCATTTCAAGACGAAACGGGTCAGGACAAACCCAAACATAGAGAAGAAAAAAAATTTCCTTCCGATCCGTTCGAACCCGACCCTAGTTAGAAAATTCAAAAATAAATGCAAAAAAAATTTAAAAATTAATAAACATCATACAGGCTTCATTTCAAGAATAAACGGGTCAGGACAGGCCAAAAAATAGAGAAGAAAAAAAATTTCCTTCCTATCCGTTCGAACCCGACCCGAGTTAGAAAATTCAAAAGTAAATGCAAAAAAATTCTAAAAATTAAAAAACATCATCCAGGCTTCATTTCAAGACGAAACGGGTCAGGACAGGCCGAAAAAAAAGAGAAGAAAAAAAATTTCCTTCCGATCCGACCGAACCCGACCCGAGTTTGAAAATTCAAAAATAAATGCAAAAAATTTCTAAAAATTAAAAAACATCATCCAGGCTTCATTTCAAGACGAAACGGGTCAGGACAAACCCAAACATAGAGAAGAAAAAAAATTTCCTTCCGATCCGTTCGAACCCGACCCTACTTAGAAAATTCAAAAATAAATGCAGAAAAATTTTAAAATTTAAAAAACATCATACAGGCTTCATTTCAAATATAAACGGGTCAAGACAGGCCAAAAAATAGAGAAGAAAAAAAATTTCCTTCCTATCCGTCCGAACCCGACCCGAGTTAGAAAATTCAAAAATAAATGCAAAAAAATTCCAAAAATTAAAAAACATAAGCCAGGCTTCATTTCTAGACGAAACGGGTCAGGACAGGCCGAAAAATAGAGAAAAAAAAAATTTCCTTCCGATCCGTATGAACCCGACCCGAGTTAGAAAATTCAACAATAAATGCAAAAAAAATTCTAAAAATTAAAAAACATCATCCAGGCTTCATCTCAAGACGAAACGGGTCAGGACAGGCCGAAAAATAGAGAAGAAAAAAAATTTCCTTCTGATCCGTTCGAACCCGACCCGAGTTAGAAAATTGAACAATAAATGCAAAAAAATTCTAAAAATTAAAAAATATCATCCAGGCTTCATTTCAAGACGAAATGGGTCAGGACAGGCCGAAAAATAGAGAAGAAAAAAAATTTCCTTCCGATCCGTACGAACCCGACCCGAGTTAGAAAATTCAACAATAAATGCAAAAAAATTCAAAAAATTAAAAAACATCATCCAGGCTTCATTTCAAGACGAAACGGGTCAGGACAGGCCGAAAAATAGAGAAGAAAAAAAATTTCCTTCCGATCCGTTCGAACCCGACCCGAGTTAGAAAATTCAAAAATAAATGTAAAAAAATTCTAAAAATTAAAAAACATCATCCAGGCTTCATTTCAAGACGAAACGGGTCAGGACAGGCCCAAACATAGAGAAGAAAAAAAATTTCCTTCCGATCCGTTCGAACCCGACCCTAGTTAGAAAATTCAAAAATAAATGCAAAAAAATTTTAAAAATTAAAAAACATCATACAGGCTTCATTTCAAGAATAAACGAGTCAGGACAGGCCAAAAAAAAGAGAAGAAAAAAAATTTCCTTCCTATCCGTTCGAACCCGACCTGAGTTAGAAATTTAAAAATAAATGCAAAAAAATTCTAAAAATTAAAAAACATAAGCCAGGCTTCATTTCTAGACGAAACGGGTCAGGACAGGCCGAAAAATAGAGAAAAAAAAATTTTCCTTCCTATCCGTTCGAACCCGACCCGAGTTAGAAAATTCAGAAGTAAATTCAAAAAAATTCTAAAAATTAAAAAACATCATCCAGGCTTCATTTCAAGACGAAACGGGTCAGGACAGGCCGAAAAATAGAGAAGAAAAAAAATTTCCTTCCTATCCGTTCGAACCCGACCCGAGTTAGAAAATTCAACAATAAATGCAAAAAAATTCAAAAAATTAAAAAACATCATCCAGGCTTCATTTCAAGACGAAACGGGTCAGGACAGGCCGAAAAATAGAGAAGAAAAAAAATTTCCTTCCTATCCGTTCGAACCCGACCCGAGTTAGAAAATTCAAAAATAAATGCAAAAAAATTCTAAAAATTAAAAAACTTCATCCAGGCTTCATTTCAAGAATAAACGGGTCAGGACAGGCAAACAAATAGAGAAGAAAAGAAATTTCCTTCCGATCCTTTCGAACCCGACCCGAGTTAGAAAATTCAACAATAAATGCAAAAAAATTCTAAAAATTAAAAAACATCATCCAGGCTTCATATCAAGACGAAACGGGTCAGGACAGACCGAAAAATAGAGATGAAAAAAAATTTCCTTCCGATCCGTTCGAACCCGACCCGAGTTAGAAAATTCAAAAATAAATGCAAGAAAACTCTAAAAATTAAAAAACATCATCCAGGCTTCATTTCAAGACGAAACGGGTCAGGACAGGCCCAAACATAGAGAAGAAAAAAAATTTCCTTCCTATCCGTTCGAACCCGACCTTAGTTAAAAAATTCAAAAATAAATGCAAAAATATTTTAAAATTAAAAAACTTCATCCAGGCTTCATTTCAAGAATAAACGGGTCAGGACAGGCCAAAAAATAGAGAAGAAAAAAAATTTCCTTCCTATCCGTTCGAACTCGACCCGAGTTAGAAAATTCAAAAAAATTAGAAAAATTAAAAAACATCATCCAGGTTTCATTTCAAGACGAAACGGGTCAGGACAGGCCGAAAAATAGAGAAGAAAAAAAATTTCCTTTCGATCCGTACGAACCCAACCCGAGTTAGAAAATTCAACAATAAATGCAAAAAAATTCAAAAAATTAAAAAACATCATCCAGGCTTCATTTCAAGACGAAACGGGTCAGGACAGGCCGAAAAATAGAGAAGAAAAAAAATTTCCTTCCGATCCGTTCGAACCCGACCCGAGTTAGAAAATTCAAAAATAAATGTAAAAAAATTCTAAAAATTAAAAAACATCATCCAGGCTTCATTTCAAGACGAAACGGGTCAGGACAAACCCAAACATAGAGAAGAAAAAAAATTTCCTTCCGATCCGTTCGAACCCGACCCTAGTTAGAAAATTCAAAAATAAATGCAAAAAAAATTTAAAAATTAATAAACATCATACAGGCTTCATTTCAAGAATAAACGGGTCAGGACAGGCCAAAAAATAGAAAAGAAAAAAAATTTCCTTCCTATCCGTTCGAACCCGACCCGAGTTAGAAAATTCAAAAGTAAATGCAAAAAAATTCTAAAAATTAAAAAATATCATCCGGGCTTCATTTCAAGACGAAACGGGTCAGGACAGGCCGAAAAAAAGAGAAGAAAAAAAATTTCCTTCCGATCCGTTCGAACCCGACCCGAGTTTGAAAATTCAAAAATAAATGCAAAAAATTTCTAAAAATTAAAAAACATCATCCAGGCTTCATTTCAAGACGAAACGGGTCAGGACAAACCCAAACATAGAGAAGAAAAAAAATTTCCTTCCGATCCGTTCGAACCCGACCCTACTTAGAAAATTCAAAAATAAATGCAGAAAAATTTTAAAAATTAAAAAACATCATACAGGCTTCATTTCAAAAATAAACGGGTCAAGACAGGCCAAAAAATAGAGAAGAAAAAAAATTTCCTTCCTATCCGTCCGAACCCGACCCGAGTTAGAAAATTCAAAAATAAATGCAAAAAAATTCCAAAAATTAAAAAACATAAGCCAGGCTTCATTTCTAGACGAAACGGGTCAGGACAGGCCGAAAAATAGAGAAAAAAAAAATTTCCTTCCGATCCGTATGAACCCGACCCGAGTTAGAAAATTCAACAATAAATGCAAAAAAAATTCTAAAAATTAAAAAACATCATCCAGGCTTCATCTCAAGACGAAACGGGTCAGGACAGGCCGAAAAATAGAGAAGAAAAAAAATTTCCTTCTGATCCGTTCGAACCCGACCCGAGTTAGAAAATTGAACAATAAATGCAAAAAAATTCTAAAAATTAAAAAATATCATCCAGGCTTCATTTCAAGACGAAATGGGTCAGGACAGGCCGAAAAATAGAGAAGAAAAAAAATTTCCTTCCGATCCGTACGAACCCGACCCGAGTTAGAAAATTCAACAATAAATGCAAAAAAATTCAAAAAATTAAAAAACATCATCCAGGCTTCATTTCAAGACGAAACGGGTCAGGACAGGCCGAAAAATAGAGAAGAAAAAAAATTTCCTTCCGATCCGTTCGAACCCGACCCGAGTTAGAAAATTCAAAAATAAATGTAAAAAAATTCTAAAAATTAAAAAACATCATCCAGGCTTCATTTCAAGACGAAACGGGTCAGGACAGGCCCAAACATAGAGAAGAAAAAAAATTTCCTTCCGATCCTTTCGAACCCGACCCTAGTTAGAAAATTCAAAAATAAATGCAAAAAAATTTTAAAAATTAAAAAACATCATACAGGCTTCATTTCAAGAATAAACGAGTCAGGACAGGCCAAAAAAAAGAGAAGAAAAAAAATTTCCTTCCTATCCGTTCGAACCCGACCTGAGTTAGAAATTTAAAAATAAATGCAAAAAAATTCTAAAAATTAAAAAACATAAGCCAGGCTTCATTTCTAGACGAAACGGGTCAGGACAGGCCGAAAAATAGAGAAAAAAAAATTTTCCTTCCTATCCGTTCGAACCCGACCCGAGTTAGAAAATTCAGAAGTAAATGCAAAAAAATTCTAAAAATTAAAAAACATCATCCAGGCTTCATTTCAAGACGAAACGGGTCAGGACAGGCCGAAAAATAGAGAAGAAAAAAAATTTCCTTCCTATCCGTTCGAACCCGACCCGAGTTAGAAAATTCAACAATAAATGCAAAAAAATTCAAAAAATTAAAAAACATCATCCAGGCTTCATTTCAAGACGAAACGGGTCAGGACAGGCCGAAAAATAGAGAAGAAAAAAAATTTCCTTCCTATCCGTTCGAACCCGACCCGAGTTAGAAAATTCAAAAATAAATGCAAAAAAATTCTAAAAATTAAAAAACTTCATCCAGGCTTCATTTCAAGAATAAACGGGTCAGGACAGGCAAACAAATAGAGAAGAAAAGAAATTTCCTTCCGATCCTTTCGAACCCGACCCGAGTTAGAAAATTCAACAATAAATGCAAAAAAATTCTAAAAATTAAAAAACATCATCCAGGCTTCATATCAAGACGAAACGGGTCAGGACAGACCGAAAAATAGAGATGAAAAAAAATTTCCTTCCGATCCGTTCGAACCCGACCCGAGTTAGAAAATTCAAAAATAAATGCAAGAAAATTCTAAAAATTAAAAAACATCATCCAGGCTTCATTTCAAGACGAAACGGGTCAGGACAGGCCCAAACATAGAGAAGAAAAAAAATTTCCTTCCTATCCGTTCGAACCCGACCTTAGTTAAAAAATTCAAAAATAAATGCAAAAATATTTTAAAATTAAAAAACTTCATCCAGGCTTCATTTCAAGAATAAACGGGTCAGGACAGGCCAAAAAATAGAGAAGAAAAAAAATTTCCTTCCTATCCGTTCGAACTCGACCCGAGTTAGAAAATTAAAAAATAAATGCAAAAAAATTCTAAAAATTTAAAAACATCGTCCAGGCTTCATTTCAAGACGAAACGGTTCAGGACATCCTGAAAAATAGAGAACAAAAAAAATTTCGTTCCTATCCGTTCGAACTCAACCGGAGTTAGAAAATTCAAAAAAATTAGAAAAATTAAAAAACATCATCCAGGTTTCATTTCAAGACGAAACGGGTCAGGACAGGCCGAAAAATAGAGAAGAAAAAAAATTTCCTTTCGATCCGTACGAACCCGACCCGAGTTAGAAAATTCAACAATAAATGCAAAAAAATTCAAAAAATTAAAAAACATCATCCAGGCTTCATTTCAAGACGAAACGGGTCAGGACAGGCCGAAAAATAGAGAAGAAAAAAAATTTCCTTCCGATCCGTTCGAACCCGACCCGAGTTAGAAAATTCAAAAATAAATGTAAAAAAATTCTAAAAATTAAAAAACATCATCCAGGCTTCATTTCAAGACGAAACGGGTCAGGACAAACCCAAACATAGAGAAGAAAAAAAATTTCCTTCCGATCCGTTCGAACCCGACCCTAGTTAGAAAATTCAAAAATAAATGCAAAAAAAATTTAAAAATTAATAAACATCATACAGGCTTCATTTCAAGAATAAACGGGTCAGGACAGGCCAAAAAATAGAGAAGAAAAAAAATTTCCTTCCTATCCGTTCGAACCCGACCCGAGTTAGAAAATTCAAAAGTAAATGCAAAAAAATTCTAAAAATTAAAAAATATCATCCGGGCTTCATTTCAAGACGAAACGGGTCAGGACAGGCCGAAAAAAAGAGAAGAAAAAAAATTTCCTTCCGATCCGTTCGAACCCGACCCGAGTTTGAAAATTCAAAAATAAATGCAAAAAATTTCTAAAAATTAAAAAACATCATCCAGGCTTCATTTCAAGACGAAACGGGTCAGGACAAACCCAAACATAGAGAAGAAAAAAAATTTCCTTCCGATCCGTTCGAACCCGACCCTACTTAGAAAATTCAAAAATAAATGCAGAAAAATTTTAAAAATTAAAAAACATCATACAGGCTTCATTTCAAAAATAAACGGGTCAAGACAGGCCAAAAAATAGAGAAGAAAAAAAATTTCCTTCCTATCCGTCCGAACCCGACCCGAGTTAGAAAATTCAAAAATAAATGCAAAAAAATTCCAAAAATTAAAAAACATAAGCCAGGCTTCATTTCTAGACGAAACGGGTCAGGACAGGCCGAAAAATAGAGAAAAAAAAAATTTCCTTCCGATCCGTATGAACCCGACCCGAGTTAGAAAATTCAACAATAAATGCAAAAAAAATTCTAAAAATTAAAAAACATCATCCAGGCTTCATCTCAAGACGAAACGGGTCAGGACAGGCCGAAAAATAGAGAAGGAAAAAAATTTCCTTCTGATCCGTTCGAACCCGACCCGAGTTAGAAAATTGAACAATAAATGCAAAAAAATTCTAAAAATTAAAAAATATCATCCAGGCTTCATTTCAAGACGAAATGGGTCAGGACAGGCCGAAAAATAGAGAAGAAAAAAAATTTCCTTCCGATCCGTACGAACCCGACCCGAGTTAGAAAATTCAACAATAAATGCAAAAAAATTCAAAAAATTAAAAAACATCATCCAGGCTTCATTTCAAGACGAAACGGGTCAGGACAGGCCGAAAAATAGAGAAGAAAAAAAATTTCCTTCCGATCCGTTCGAACCCGACCCGAGTTAGAAAATTCAAAAATAGATGTAAAAAAATTCTAAAAATTAAAAAACATCATCCAGGCTTCATTTCAAGACGAAACGGGTCAGGACAGGCCCAAACATAGAGAAGAAAAAAAATTTCCTTCCGATCCGTTCGAACCCGACCCTAGTTAGAAAATTCAAAAATAAATGCAAAAAAATTTTAAAAATTAAAAAACATCATACAGGCTTCATTTCAAGAATAAACGAGTCAGGACAGGCCAAAAAAAAGAGAAGAAAAAAAATTTCCTTCCTATCCGTTCGAACCCGACCCGAGTTAGAAAATTCAAAAATAAATGAAAAAAAAATTCTAAAAATTAAAAAACTTCGTCCAGGCTTCATTTCAAGAATAAACGGGTCAGGACAGGCCAAAAAATAGAGAAGAAAAGAAATTTCCTTCCGATCCGTTCGAACCCGACCCTAGTTAGAAAATTCAAAAATAAATGCAAAAAAAATTTAAAAATTAAAAAACATCATACAGGCTTCATTTCAAGAATAAACGGGTCAGGACAGGCCAAAAAATAGAGAAGAAAAAAAATTTCATTCCGATCCGTTCGAACCCGACCATAGTTAGAAAATTCAAAAATAAATGCAAAAAAAATCTAAAAATTAAAAAACATAATCCAGGCTTCATTTCAAGACGAAACGGGTCAGGACAGGCCCAAAAATACAGATGAAAAAAATTTCCTTCCGATCCGTTCGAACCCGACCCTAGTTAGAAAATTCAAAAATAAATGCAAAAAAAATTTAAAAATTAATAAACATCATACAGGCTTCATTTCAAGAATAAACGGGTCAGGACAGGCCAAAAAATAGAGAAGAAAAAAAATTTCCTTCCTATCCGTTCGAACCCGACCCGAGTTAGAAAATTCAAAAATAAATGCAAAAAAATTCTAAAAATTAAAAAACCTTCATCCAGGCTTCTTTTCAAGACGAAACGGGTCAGGACAGGCCCAAACATAGAGAAGAAAAAAAATTTCCTTCCGATCCGTTCGAACCCGACCCTAGTTAGAAAATTCAAAAATAAATGCAAAAAAATTTTAAAAATTAGAAAACATCGTACAGGCTTCATTTCAAGAATATACGGGTCAGGACAGGCCAAAAAATAGAGAAGAAAAAAAATTTCTTTCCTATCCGTTCGAACCCGACCCGAGTTAGAAAATTCAAAAATAAATGCAAAAAAATTCTAAAAATTAAAAAACTTCATCCAGGCTTCATTTCAAGAATAAACGGGTCAGGACAGGCCAAAAAATAGAGAAGAAAAAAAATTTCCTTCCGATCCGTTCGAACCCGACCCGAGTTAGAAAATTCAAAAATAAATGCAAGAAAATTCTAAAAATTAAAAAAAATCATCCAGGCTTCATTTCAAGACGAAACGGGTCAGGACAGGCCCAAACATAGAGAAGAAAAAAAATTTCCTTCCGATCCGTACGAACCCGACCCGAGTTAGAAAATTCAACAATAAATGCAAAAAAATTCAAAAAATTAAAAAACATCATCCAGGCTTCATTTCAAGACGAAACGGGTCAGGACAGGCCGAAAAATAGAGAAGAAAAAAAATTTCCTTCCGATCCGTTCGAACCCGACCCGAGTTAGAAAATTCAAAAATAAATGTAAAAAAATTCTAAAAATTAAAAAACATCATCCAGGCTTCATTTCAAGACGAAACGGGTCAGGACAAACCCAAACATAGAGAAGAAAAAAAATTTCCTTCCGATCCGTTCGAACCCGACCCTAGTTAGAAAATTCAAAAATAAATGCAAAAAAAATTTAAAAATTAATAAACATCATACAGGCTTCATTTCAAGAATAAACGGGTCAGGACAGGCCAAAAAATAGAGAAGAAAAAAAATTTCCTTCCTATCCGTTCGAACCCGACCCGAGTTAGAAAATTCAAAAGTAAATGCAAAAAAATTCTAAAAATTAAAAAATATCATCCGGGCTTCATTTCAAGGCGAAACGGGTCAGGACAGGCCGAAAAAAAGAGAAGAAAAAAAATTTCCTTCCGATCCGTTCGAACCCGACCCGAGTTTGAAAATTCAAAAATAAATGCAAAAAATTTCTAAAAATTAAAAAACATCATCCAGGCTTCATTTCAAGACGAAACGGGTCAGGACAAACCCAAACATAGAGAAGAAAAAAAATTTCCTTCCGATCCGTATGAACCCGACCCGAGTTAGAAAATTCAACAATAAATGCAAAAAAAATTCTAAAAATTAAAAAACATCATCCAGGCTTCATCTCAAGACGAAACGGGTCAGGACAGGCCGAAAAATAGAGAAGAAAAAAAATTTCCTTCTGATCCGTTCGAACCCGACCCGAGTTAGAAAATTGAACAATAAATGCAAAAAAATTCTAAAAATTAAAAAATATCATCCAGGCTTCATTTCAAGACGAAATGGGTCAGGACAGGCCGAAAAATAGAGAAGAAAAAAAATTTCCTTCCGATCCGTACGAACCCGACCCGAGTTAGAAAATTCAACAATAAATGCAAAAAAATTCAAAAAATTAAAAAACATCATCCAGGCTTCATTTCAAGACGAAACGTGTCAGGACAGGCCGAAAAATAGAGAAGAAAAAAAATTTCCTTCCGATCCGTTCGAACCCGACCCGAGTTAGAAAATTCAAAAATAAATGTAAAAAAATTCTAAAAATTAAAAAACATCATCCAGGCTTCATTTCAAGATGAAACGGGTCAGGACAGGCCCAAACATAGAGAAGAAAAAAAATTTCCTTCCGATCCGTTCGAACCCGACCCTAGTTAGAAAATTCAAAAATAAATGCAAAAAAATTTTAAAAATTAAAAAACATCATACAGGCTTCATTTCAAGAATAAACGAGTCAGGACAGGCCAAAAAAAAGAGAAGAAAAAAAATTTCCTTCCTATCCGTTCGAACCCGACCCGAGTTAGAAAATTCAAAAATAAATGCAAAAAAAATTCTAAAAATTAAAAAACTTCGTCCAGGCTTCATTTCAAGAATAAACGGGTCAGGACAGGCCAAAAAATAGAGAAGAAAAGAAATTTCCTTCCGATCCGTTCGAACCCGACCCTAGTTAGAAAATTCAAAAATAAATGCAAAAAAAATTTAAAAATTAAAAAACATCATACAGGCTTCATTTCAAGAATAAACGGGTCAGGACAGGCCAAAAAATAGAGAAGAAAAAAAATTTCATTCCGATCCGTTCGAACCCGACCATAGTTAGAAAATTCAAAAATAAATGCAAAAAAAATCTAAAAATTAAAAAACATAATCCAGGCTTCATTTCAAGACGAAACGGGTCAGGACAGGCCCAAAAATACAGATGAAAAAAAATTTCCTTCCGATCCGTTCGAACCCGACCCTAGTTAGAAAATTCAAAAATAAATGCAAAAAAAATTTAAAAATTAATAAACATCATACAGGCTTCATTTCAAGAATAAACGGGTCAGGACAGGCCAAAAAATAGAGAAGAAAAAAAATTTCCTTCCTATCCGTTCGAACCCGACCCGAGTTAGAAAATTCAAAAATAAATGCAAAAAAATTCTAAAAATTAAAAAACCTTCATCCAGGCTTCTTTTCAAGACGAAACGGGTCAGGACAGGCCCAAACATAGAGAAGAAAAAAAATTTCCTTCCGATCCGTTCGAACCCGACCCTAGTTAGAAAATTCAAAAATAAATGCAAAAAAATTTTAAAAATTAGAAAACATCGTACAGGCTTCATTTCAAGACTATACGGGTCAGGACAGGCCAAAAAATAGAGAAGAAAAAAAATTTCTTTCCTATCCGTTCGAACCCGACCCGAGTTAGAAAATTCAAAAATAAATGCAAAAAAATTCTAAAAATTAAAAAACTTCATCCAGGCTTCATTTCAAGAATAAACGGGTCAGGACAGGCCAAAAAATAGAGAAGAAAAAAAATTTCCTTCCGATCCGTTCGAACCCGACCCGAGTTAGAAAATTCAAAAATAAATGTAAGAAAATTCTAAAAATTAAAAAAAATCATCCAGGCTTCATTTCAAGACGAAACGGGTCAGGACAGGCCCAAACATAGAGAAGAAAAAAAATTTCCTTCCGATCCGTTCGAACCCGACCCTAGTTAGAAAATTCAAAAATAAATGCAAAAAAATTTTAAAAATTAGAAAACATCGTACAGGCTTCATTTCAAGAATAAACGGGTCGGGACAGGCCAAAAAATAGAGAAGAAAAAAAATTTCCTTCCTATCCGTTCGAACCCGACCCGAGTTAGAAAATTCAAAAATAAATGCAAAAAAATTCTAAAAATTAAAAAACCTTCATCCAGGCTTCTTTTCAAGACGAAACGGGTCAGGACAGGCCCAAACATAGAGAAGAAAAAAAATTTCCTTCCGATCCGTTCGAACCCGACCCTAGTTAGAAAATTCAAAAATAAATGCAAAAAAAATTTAAAAATTAATAAACATCATACAGGCTTCATTTCAAGAATAAACGGGTCAGGACAGGCCAAAAAATAGAGAAGAAAAAAAATTTCCTTCCGATCCGTTCGAACCCGACCCGAGTTAGAAAATTCAAAAATAAATGCAAAAAAAATTCTAAAAATTAAAAAACTTCGTCCAGGCTTCATTTCAAGAATAAACGGGTCAGGACAGCCAAAAAATAGAGAAGAAAAGAAATTTCCTTCCGATCCGTTCGAACCCGACCCTAGTTAGAAAATTCAAAAATAAATGCAAAAAAAATTTAAAAATTAAAAAACATCATACAGGCTTCATTTCAAGAATAAACGGGTCAGGATAGGCCAAAAAATAGAGAAGAGAAAAAATTTCCTTCCGATCCGTTCGAACCCGACCTGAGTTAGAAAATTCAAAAATAAATGCAAGAAAATTCTAAAAATTAAAAAAAATCATCCAGGCTTCATTTCAAGACGAAACGGGTCAGGACAGGCCCAAACATAGAGAAGAAAAAAAATTTCCTTCCGATCCGTTCGAACCCGACCCTAGTTAGAAAATTCAAAAATAAATGCAAAAAAATTTTAAAAATTAAAAAACATCATACAGGCTTCATTTCAAGAATAAACGAGTCAGGACAGGCCAAAAAAAAGAGAAGAAAAAAAATTTCCTTCCTATCCGTTCGAACCCGACCCGAGTTAGAAAATTCAAAAATAAATGCAAAAAAAATTCTAAAAATTAAAAAACTTCGTCCAGGCTTCATTTCAAGAATAAACGGGTCAGGACAGGCCAAAAAATAGAGAAGAAAAGAAATTTCCTTCCGATCCGTTCGAACCCGACCCTAGTTAGAAAATTCAAAAATAAATGCAAAAAAAATTTAAAAATTAAAAAAACATCATACAGGCTTCATTTCAAGAATAAACGGGTCAGGACAGGCCAAAAAATAGAGAAGAAAAAAAATTTCATTCCGATCCGTTCGAACCCGACCATAGTTAGAAAATTCAAAAATAAATGCAAAAAAAATCTAAAAATTAAAAAACATAATCCAGGCTTCATTTCAAGACGAAACGGGTCAGGACAGGCCCAAAAATACAGATGAAAAAAAATTTCCTTCCGATCCGTTCGAACCCGACCCTAGTTAGAAAATTCAAAAATAAATGCAAAAAAAATTTAAAAATTAATAAACATCATACAGGCTTCGTTTCAAGAATAAACGGGTCAGGACAGGCCAAAAAATAGAGAAGAAAAAAAATTTCCTTCCTATCCGTTCGAACCCGACCCGAGTTAGAAAATTCAAAAATAAATGCAAAAAAATTCTAAAAATTAAAAAACCTTCATCCAGGCTTCTTTTCAAGACGAAACGGGTCAGGACAGGCCCAAACATAGAGAAGAAAAAAAATTTCCTTCCGATCCGTTCGAACCCGACCCTAGTTAGAAAATTCAAAAATAAATGCAAAAAAATTTTAAAAATTAGAAAACATCGTACAGGCTTCATTTCAAGAATATACGGGTCAGGACAGGCCAAAAAATAGAGAAGAAAAAAAATTTCTTTCCTATCCGTTCGAACCCGACCTGAGTTAGAAAATTCAAAAATAAATGCAAAAAAATTCTAAAAATTAAAAAACTTCATCCAGGCTTCATTTCAAGAATAAACGGGTCAGGACAGGCCAAAAAATAGAGAAGAAAAAAAATTTCCTTCCGATCCGTTCAAACCCGACCCGAGTTAGAAAATTCAAAAATAAATGCAAGAAAATTCTAAAAATTAAAAAAAATCATCCAGGCTTCATTTCAAGACGAAACGGGTCAGGACAGGCCCAAACATAGAGAAGAAAAAAAATTTCCTTCCGATCCGTTCGAACCCGACCCTAGTTAGAAAATTCAAAAATAAATGCAAAAAAATTTTAAAAATTAGAAAACATCGTACAGGCTTCATTTCAAGAATAAACGGGTCGGGACAGAGCCAAAAAATAGAGAAGAAAAAAAATTTCCTTCCTATCCGTTCGAACCCGACCCGAGTTAGAAAATTCAAAAATAAATGCAAAAAAATTCTAAAAATTAAAAAACCTTCATCCAGGCTTCTTTTCAAGACGAAACGGGTCAGGACAGGCCCAAACATAGAGAAGAAAAAAAATTTCCTTCCGATCCGTTCGAACCCGACCCTAGTTAGAAAATTCAAAAATAAATGCAAAAAAAAATTTAAAAATTAATAAACATCATACAGGCTTCATTTCAAGAATAAACGGGTCAGGACAGGCCAAAAAATAGAGAAGAAAAAAAATTTCCTTCCGATCCGTTCGAACCCGACCCGAGTTAGAAAATTCAAAAATAAATGCAAAAAAAAATTCTAAAAATTAAAAAACTTCGTCCAGGCTTCATTTCAAGAATAAACGGGTCAGGACAGCCAAAAAATAGAGAAGAAAAGAAATTTCCTTCCGATCCGTTCGAACCCGACCCTAGTTAGAAAATTCAAAAATAAATGCAAAAAAAATTTAAAAATTAAAAAACATCATACAGGCTTCATTTCAAGAATAAACGGGTCAGGATAGGCCAAAAAATAGAGAAGAGAAAAAATTTCCTTCCGATCCGTTCGAACCCGACCTGAGTTAGAAAATTCAAAAATAAATGCAAGAAAATTCTAAAAATTAAAAAAAAATCATCCAGGCTTCATTTCAAGACGAAACGGGTCAGGACAGGCCCAAACATAGAGAAGAAAAAAATTTCCTTCCGATCCGTTCGAACCCGACCCTAGTTAGAAAATTCAAAAATAAATGCAAAAAAATTTTAAAAATTAGAAAACATCGTACAGGCTTCATTTCAAGAATAAACGGGTCGGGACAGGCCAAAAAATAGAGAAGAAAAAAAATTTCCTTCCTATCCGTTCGAACCCGACCCGAGTTAGAAAAATTCAAAAATAAATGCAAAAAAATTCTAAAAATTAAAAAACCTTCATCCAGGCTTCTTTTCAAGACGAAACGGGTCAGGACAGGCCCAAACATAGAGAAGAAAAAAAATTTCCTTCCGATCCGTTCGAACCCGACCCAAGTTAGAAAATTCAAAAATAAATGCAAAAAAAATTTAAAAATTAATAAACATCATACAGGCTTCATTTCAAGAATAAACGGGTCAGGACAGGCCAAAAAATAGAGAAGAAAAAAAAATTTCCTTCCGATCCGTTCGAACCCGACCCGAGTTAGAAAATTCAAAAATAAATGCAAAAAAAATTCTAAAAATTAAAAAACTTCATCCAGGCTTCATTTCAAGAATAAACGGGTCAGGACAGCCAAAAAATAGAGAAGAAAAGAAATTTCCTTCCGATCCGTTCGAACCCGACCCTAGTTAGAAAATTCAAAAATAAATGCAAAAAAAATTTAAAAATTAAAAAACATCATACAGGCTTCATTTCAAGAATAAACGGGTCAGGATAGGCCAAAAAATAGAGAAGAGAAAAAATTTCCTTCCGATCCGTTCGAACCCGACCTGAGTTAGAAAATTCAAAAATAAATGCAAGAAAATTCTAAAAATTAAAAAAAATCATCCAGGCTTCATTTCAAGACGAAACGGGTCAGGACAGGCCCAAACATAGAGAAGAAAAAAAATTTCCTTCCGATCCGTTCGAACCCGACCCTAGTTAGAAAATTCAAAAATAAATGCAAAAAAATTTTAAAAATTAAAAACATCATACAGGCTTCATTTCAAGAATAAACGAGTCAGGACAGGCCAAAAAAAAGAGAAGAAAAAAAATTTCCTTCCTATCCGTTCGAACCCGACCCGAGTTAGAAAATTCAAAAATAAATGCAAAAAAAATTCTAAAAATTAAAAAACTTCGTCCAGGCTTCATTTCAAGAATAAACGGGTCAGGACAGGCCAAAAAATAGAGAAGAAAAGAAATTTCCTTCCGATCCGTTCGAACCCGACCCTAGTTAGAAAATTCAAAAATAAATGCAAAAAAAATTTAAAAATTAAAAAACATCATACAGGCTTCATTTCAAGAATAAACGGGTCAGGACAGGCCAAAAAATAGAGAAGAAAAAAAATTTCATTCCGATCCGTTCGAACCCGACCATAGTTAGAAAATTCAAAAATAAATGCAAAAAAAATCTAAAAATTAAAAAACATAATCCAGGCTTCATTTCAAGACGAAACGGGTCAGGACAGGCCCAAAAATACAGATGAAAAAAAATTTCCTTCCGATCCGTTCGAACCCGACCCTAGTTAGAAAATTCAAAAATAAATGCAAAAAAAATTTAAAAATTAATAAACATCATACAGGCTTCATTTCAAGAATAAACGGGTCAGGACAGGCCAAAAAATAGAGAAGAAAAAAAATTTCCTTCCTATCCGTTCGAACCCGACCCGAGTTAGAAAATTCAAAAATAAATGCAAAAAAAATTCTAAAAATTAAAAAACTTCGTCCCGGCTTCATTTCAAGAATAAACGGGTCAGGACAGGCCAAAAAATAGAGAAGAAAAGAAATTTCCTTCCGATCCGTTCGAACCCGACCCTAGTTAGAAAATTCAAAAATAAATGCAAAAAAAATTTAAAAATTAAAAAACATCATACAGGCTTCATTTCAAGAATAAACGGGTCAGGACAGGCCAAAAAATAGAGAAGAAAAAAAATTTCATTCCGATCCGTTCGAACCCGACCATAGTTAGAAAATTCAAAAATAAATGCAAAAAAAAATCTAAAAATTAAAAAACATAATCCAGGCTTCATTTCAAGACGAAACGGGTCAGGACAGGCCCAAAAATACAGATGAAAAAAAATTTCCTTCCGATCCGTTCGAACCCGACCCTAGTTAGAAAATTCAAAAATAAATGCAAAAAAAATTTAAAAATTAATAAACATCATACAGGCTTCATTTCAAGAATAAACGGGTCAGGACAGGCCAAAAAATAGAGAAGAAAAAAAATTTCCTTCCTATCCGTTCGACACCCGACCCGAGTTAGAAAATTCAAAAATAAATGCAAAAAATTCTAAAAATTAAAAAACCTTCATCCAGGCTTCTTTTCAAGACGAAACGGGTCAGGACAGGCCCAAACATAGAGAAGAAAAAAAATTTCCTTCCGATCCGTTCGAACCCGACCCTAGTTAGAAAATTCAAAAATAAATGCAAAAAAAATTTAAAAATTAAATAAACATCATACAGGCTTCATTTCAAGAATAAACGGGTCAGGACAGGCCAAAAAATAGAGAAGAAAAAAAATTTCCTTCCGATCCGTTCGAACCCGACCCGAGTTAGAAAATTCAAAAATAAATGCAAAAAAAATTCTAAAAATTAAAAAACTTCGTCCAGGCTTCATTTCAAGAATAAACGGGTCAGGACAGCCAAAAAATAGAGAAGAAAAGAAATTTCCTTCCGATCCGTTCGAACTCGACCCTAGTTAGAAAATTCAAAAATAAATGCAAAAAAAATTTAAAAATTAAAAAACATCATACAGGCTTCATTTCAAGAATAAACGGGTCAGGATAGGCCAAAAAATAGAGAAGAGAAAAAATTTCCTTCCGATCCGTTCGAACCCGACCTGAGTTAGAAAATTCAAAAATAAATGCAAGAAAATTCTAAAAATTAAAAAAAATCATCCAGGCTTCATTTCAAGACGAAACGGGTCAGGACAGGCCCAAACATAGAGAAGAAAAAAAATTTCCTTCCGATCCGTTCGAACCCGACCCTAGTTAGAAAATTCAAAAATAAATGCAAAAAAATTTTAAAAATTAGAAAACATCGTACAGGCTTCATTTCAAGAATAAACGGGTCGGGACAGGCCAAAAAATAGAGAAGAAAAAAAATTTCCTTCCTATCCGTTCGAACCCGACCCGAGTTAGAAAATTCAAAAATAAATGCAAAAAAATTCTAAAAATTAAAAAACCTTCATCCAGGCTTCTTTTCAAGACGAAACGGGTCAGGACAGGCCCAAACATAGAGAAGAAAAAAAATTTCCTTCCGATCCGTTCGAACCCGACCCTAGTTAGAAAATTCAAAAATAAATGCAAAAAAAATTTAAAAATTAATAAACATCATACAGGCTTCATTTCAAGAATAAACGGGTCAGGACAGGCCAAAAAATAGAGAAGAAAAAAAATTTCCTTCCGATCCGTTCGAACCCGACCCGAGTTAGAAAATTCAAAAATAAATGCAAAAAAAATTCTAAAAATTAAAAAACTTCGTCCAGGCTTCATTTCAAGAATAAACGGGTCAGGACAGCCAAAAAATAGAGAAGAAAAGAAATTTCCTTCCGATCCGTTCGAACCCGACCCTAGTTAGAAAATTCAAAAATAAATGCAAAAAAAATTTAAAAATTAAAAAACATCATACAGGCTTCATTTCAAGAATAAACGGGTCAGGATAGGCCAAAAAATAGAGAAGAGAAAAAATTTCCTTCCGATCCGTTCGAACCCGACCTGAGTTAGAAAATTCAAAAATAAATGCAAGAAAATTCTAAAAATTAAAAAAAATCATCCAGGCTTCATTTCCAGACGAAACGGGTCAGGACAGGCCCAAACATAGAGAAGAAAAAAAATTTCCTTCCTATCCGTTCGAACCCGACCCTAGTTAGAAAATTCAAAAATAAATGCAAAAAAAATTTAAAAATTAATAAACATCATACAGGCTTCATTTCAAGAATAAACGGGTCAGGACAGGCCAAAAAATAGAGAAGAAAAAAAATTTCCTTCCTATCCGTTCGAACCCGACCCGAGTTAGAAAATTCAAAAATAAATGCAAAAAAATTCTAAAAATTAAAAAACCTTCATACAGGCTTCTTTTCAAGACGAAACGGGTCAGGACAGGCCCAAACATAGAGAAGAAAAAAAATTTCCTTCCGATCCGTTCGAACCCGACCCTAGTTAGAAAATTCAAAAATAAATGCAAAAAAAATTTAAAAATTAATAAACATCATACAGGCTTCATTTCAAGAATAAACGGGTCAGGACAGGCCAAAAAATAGAGAAGAAAAAAAATTTCCTTCCTATCTGTTCGAACCCGACCCGAGTTAGAAAATTCAAAAATAAATGCAAAAAAATTCTAAAAATTAAAAAACCTTCATCCAGGCTTCTTTTCAAGACGAAACGGGTCAGGACAGGCCCAAACATAGAGAAGAAAAAAAATTTCCTTCCGATCCGTTCGAACCCGACCCTAGTTAGAAAATTCAAAAATAAATGTAAAAAAATTTTAAAAATTTGAAAACATCGTACAGGCTTCATTTCAAGAATATACGGGTCAGGACAGGCCAAAAAATAGAGAAGAAAAAAAATTTCTTTCCTATCCGTTCGAACCCGACCCGAGTTAGAAAATTCAAAAATAAATGCAAAAAAATTCTAAAAATTAAAAAACCTTCATCCAGGCTTCTTTTCAAGACGAAACGGGTCAGGACAGGCCCAAACATAGAGAAGAAAAAAAATTTCCTTCCGATCCGTTCGAACCCGACCCTAGTTAGAAAATTCAAAAATAAATGCAAAAAAATTTTAAAAATTAGAAAACATCGTACAGGCTTCATTTCAAGAATATACGGGTCAGGACAGGCCAAAAAATAGAGAAGAAAAAAATTTTCTTTCCTATCCGTTCAAACCCGACCCGAGTTAGAAAATTCAAAAATAAATGCAAAAAAATTCTAAAAATTAAAAAACTTCATCCAGGCTTCATTTCAAGAATAAACGGGTCAGGACCGGCCAAAAAATAGAGAAGAAAAAAAATTTCCTTCCGATCCGTTCGAACCCGACCCGAGTTAGAAAATTCAAAAATAAATGCAAGAAAATTCTAAAAATTAAAAAAAAATCATCCAGGCTTCATTTCAAGACGAAACGGGTCAGGACAGGCCCAAACATAGAGAAGAAAAAAAATTTCCTTCCGATCCGTTCGAACCCGACCCTAGTTAGAAAATTCAAAAATAAATGCAAAAAAATTTTAAAAATTAGAAAACATCGTACAGGCTTCATTTCAAGAATAAACGGGTCAGGATAGGCCAAAAAATAGAGAAGAAAAGAAATTTCCTTCCTATCCGTTCGAACCCGACCCGAGTTAGAAAATTCAAAAATAAATGCAAAAAAATTCTAAAAATTAAAAAACCTTCATCCAGGCTTCTTTTCTAGACGAAACGGGTCAGGACAGGCCCAAACATAGAGAAGAAAAAAAATTTCCTTCCGATCCGTTCGAACCCGACCCTAGTTAGAAAATTCAAAAATAAATGCAAAAAAAATTTAAAAATTAAAAAATATCATCCAGGCTTCATTTCAAGACGAAATGGGTCAGGACAGGCCGAAAAATAGAGAAGAAAAAAATTTCCTTCCGATCCGTACGAACCCGACCCGAGTTAGAAAATTCAACAATAAATGTAAAAAAATTCAAAAAATTAAAAAACATCATCCAGGCTTCATTTCCAGACGAAACGGGTCAGGACAGGCCGAAAAATAGAGAAGAAAAAAAATTTCCTTCCGATCCGTTCGAACCCGACCCGAGTTAGAAAATTCAAAAATAAATGTAAAAAAATTCTAAAAATTAAAAAACATCATCCAGGCTTCATTTCAAGACGAAACGGGTCAGGACAGGCCCAAACATAGAGAAGAAAAAAAATTTCCTTCCGATCCGTTCGAACCCGACCCTAGTTAGAAAATTCAAAAATAAATGCAAAAAAATTTTAAAAATTAAAAAACATCATACAGGCTTCATTTCAAGAATAAACGAGTCAGGACAGGCCAAAAAAAAGAGAAGAAAAAAAATTTCCTTCCTATCCGTTCGAACCCGACCTGAGTTAGAAATTTAAAAATAAATGCAAAAAAATTCTAAAAATTAAAAAACATAAGCCAGGCTTCATTTCTAGACGAAACGGGTCAGGACAGGCCGAAAAATAGAGAAAAAAAAATTTTCCTTCCTATCCGTTCGAACCCGACCCGAGTTAGAAAATTCAGAAGTAAATGCAAAAAAATTCTAAAAATTAAAAAACATCATCCAGGCTTCATTTCAAGACGAAACGGGTCAGGACAGGCCGAAAAATAGAGAAGAAAAAAAATTTCCTTCCTATCCGTTCGAACCCGACCCGAGTTAGAAAATTCAAAAATAAATGCAAAAAAATTCTAAAAATTAAAAAACTTCATCCAGGCTTCATTTCAAGAATAAACGGGTCAGGACAGGCAAACAAATAGAGAAGAAAAGAAATTTCCTTCCGATCCTTTCGAACCCGACCCGAGTTAGAAAATTCAACAATAAATGCAAAAAAATTCTAAAAATTAAAAAACATCATCCAGGCTTCATATCAAGACGAAACGGGTCAGGACAGACCGAAAAATAGAGATGAAAAAAAATTTCCTTCCGATCCGTTCGAACCCGACCCGAGTTAGAAAATTCAAAAATAAATGCAAGAAAATTCTAAAAATTAAAAAACATCATCCAGGCTTCATTTCAAGACGAAACGGGTCAGGACAGGCCGAAAAATAGAGAAGAAAAAAAATTTCCTTCCGATCCGTACGAACCCGACCCGAGTTAGAAAATTCAACAATAAATGCAAAAAAATTCAAAAAATTAAAAAACATCATCCAGGCTTCATTTCAAGACGAAACGGGTCAGGACAGGCCGAAAAATAGAGAAGAAAAAAAATTTCCTTCCGATCCGTTCGAACCCGACCCGAGTTAGAAAATTCAACAATAAATGCAAAAAAATTCAAAAAATTAAAAAACATCATCCAGGCTTCATTTCAAGACGAAACGGGTCAGGACAGGCCGAAAAATAGAGAAGAAAAAAAATTTCCTTCCGATCCGTTCGAACCCGACCCGAGTTAGAAAATTCAAAAATAAATATAAAAAAATTCTAAAAATTAAAAAACATCATCCAGGCTTCATTTCAAGACGAAACGGGTCAGGACAAACCCAAACATAGAGAAGAAAAAAAATTTCCTTCCGATCCGTTCGAACCCGACCCTAGTTAGAAAATTCAAAAATAAATGCAAAAAAAATTTAAAAATTAATAAACATCATACAGGCTTCATTTCAAGAATAAACGGGTCAGGACAGGCCAAAAAATAGAGAAGAAAAAAAATTTCCTTCCTATCCGTTCGAACCCGACCCGAGTTAGAAAATTCAAAAGTAAATGCAAAAAAATTCTAAAAATTAAAAAATATCATCCAGGCTTCATTTCAAGACGAAACGGGTCAGGACAGGCCGAAAAAAAGAGAAGAAAAAAAATTTCCTTCCGATCCGTTCGAACCCGACCCGAGTTTGAAAATTCAAAAATAAATGCAAAAAATTTCTAAAAATTAAAAAACATCATCCAGGCTTCATTTCAAGACGAAACGGGTCAGGACAAACCCAAACATAGAGAAGAAAAAAAATTTCCTTCCGATCCGTTCGAACCCGACCCTACTTAGAAAATTCAAAAATAAATGCAGAAAAATTTTAAAAATTAAAAAACATCATACAGGCTTCATTTCAAAAATAAACGGGTCAAGACAGGCCAAAAAATAGAGAAGAAAAAAAATTTCCTTCCTATCCGTCCGAACCCGACCCGAGTTAGAAAATTCAAAAATAAATGCAAAAAAATTCCAAAAATTAAAAAACATAAGCCAGGCTTCATTTCTAGACGAAACGGGTAAGGACAGGCCGAAAAATAGAGAAAAAAAAAATTTCCTTCCGATCCGTATGAACCCGACCCGAGTTAGAAAATTCAACAATAAATGCAAAAAAAATTCTAAAAATTAAAAAACATCATCCAGGCTTCATCTCAAGACGAAACGGGTCAGGACAGGCCGAAAAATAGAGAAGAAAAAAAATTTCCTTCTGATCCGTTCGAACCCGACCCGAGTTAGAAAATTGAACAATAAATGCAAAAAAATTCTAAAAATTAAAAAATATCATCCAGGCTTCATTTCAAGACGAAATGGGTCAGGACAGGCCGAAAAATAGAGAAGAAAAAAAATTTCCTTCCGATCCGTACGAACCCGACCCGAGTTAGAAAATTCAACAATAAATGCAAAAAAATTCAAAAAATTAAAAAACATCATCCAGGCTTCATTTCAAGACGAAACGGGTCAGGACAGGCCGAAAAATAGAGAAGGAAAAAAATTTCCTTCCGATCCGTTCGAACCCGACCCGAGTTAGAAAATTAAAAAATAAATGTAAAAAAATTCTAAAAATTAAAAAACATCATCCAGGCTTCATTTCAAGACGAAACGGGTCAGGACAGGCCCAAACATAGAGAAGAAAAAAAATTTCCTTCCGATCCGTTCGAACCCGACCCTAGTTAGAAAATTCAAAAATAAATGCAAAAAAATTTTAAAAATTAAAAAACATCATACAGGCTTCATTTCAAGAATAAACGAGTCAGGACAGGCCAAAAAAAAGAGAAGAAAAAAAATTTCCTTCCTATCCGTTCGAACCCGACCCGAGTTAGAAAATTCAAAAATAAATGCAAAAAAAATTCTAAAAATTAAAAAACTTTGTCCAGGCTTCATTTCAAGAATAAACGGGTCAGGACAGGCCAAAAAATAGAGAAGAAAAGAAATTTCCTTCCGATCCGTTCGAACCCGACCCTAGTTAGAAAATTCAAAAATAAATGCAAAAAAAATTTAAAAATTAAAAAACATCATACAGGCTTCATTTCAAGAATAAACGGGTCAGGACAGGCCAAAAAATAGAGAAGAAAAAAAATTTCATTCCGATCCGTTCGAACCCGACCATAGTTAGAAAATTCAAAAATAAATGCAAAAAAAATCTAAAAATTAAAAAACATAATCCAGGCTTCATTTCAAGACGAAACGGGTCAGGACAGGCCCAAAAATACAGATGAAAAAAAATTTCCTTCCGATCCGTTCGAACCCGACCCTAGTTAGAAAATTCAAAAATAAATGCAAAAAAAATTTAAAAATTAAAAAACATCATACAGGCTTCATTTCAAGAATAAACGGGTCAGGACAGGCCAAAAAATAGAGAAGAAAAGAAATTTCCTTCCGATCCGTTCGAACCCGACCATAGTTAGAAAATTCAAAAATAAATGCAAAAAAAATCTAAAAATTAAAAAACATAATCCAGGCTTCATTTCAAGACGAAACGGGTCGGGACAGGCCCAAAAATACAGATGAAAAAAAATTTCCTTCCGATCCGTTCGAACCCGACCCTAGTTAGAAAATTCAAAAATAAATGCAAAAAAAATTTAAAAATTAATAAACATCATACAGGCTTCATTTCAAGAATAAACGGGTCAGGACAGGCCAAAAAATAGAGAAGAAAAAAAATTTCCTTCCTATCCGTTCGAACCCGACCCGAGTTAGAAAATTCAAAAATAAATGCAAAAAAATTCTAAAAATTAAAAAACCTTCATCCAGGCTTCTTTTCAAGACGAAACGGGTCAGGACAGGCCCAAACATAGAGAAGAAAAAAAATTTCCTTCCGATCCGTTCGAACCCGACCCTAGTTAGAAAATTCAAAAATAAATGCAAAAAAATTTTAAAAATTAGAAAACATCGTACAGGCTTCATTTCAAGAATATACGGGTCAGGACAGGCCAAAAAATAGAGAAGAAAAAAAATTTCTTTCCTATCCGTTCGAACCCGACCCGAGTTAGAAAATTCAAAAATAAATGCAAAAAAATTCTAAAAATTAAAAAACTTCATCCAGGCTTCATTTCAAGAATAAACGGGTCAGGACAGGCCAAAAAATAGAGAAGAAAAAAAATTTCCTTCCGATCCGTTCGAACCCGACCCGAGTTAGAAAATTCAAAAATAAATGCCAGAAAATTCTAAAAATTAAAAAAAATCATCCAGGCTTCATTTCAAGACGAAACGGGTCAGGACAGGCCCAAACATAGAGAAGAAAAAAAATTTCCTTCCGATCCGTTCGAACCCGACCCTAGTTAGAAAATTCAAAAATAAATGCAAAAAAATTTTAAAAATTAGAAAACATCGTACAGGCTTCATTTCAAGAATAAACGGGTCAGGATAGGCCAAAAAATAGAGAAGAAAAGAAATTTCCTTCCTATCCGTTCGAACCCGACCCGAGTTAGAAAATTCAAAAATAAATGCAAAAAAATTCTAAAAATTAAAAAACCTTCATCCAGGCTTCTTTTCTAGACGAAACGGGTCAGGACAGGCCCAAACATAGAGAAGAAAAAAAATTTCCTTCCGATCCGTTCGAACCCGACCCTAGTTAGAAAATTCAAAAATAAATGCAAAAAAAATTAAAAAATTAAAAAATATCATCCAGGCTTCATTTCAAGACGAAATGGGTCAGGACAGGCCGAAAAATAGAGAAGAAAAAAAATTTCCTTCCGATCCGTACGAACCCAACCCGAGTTAGAAAATTCAACAATAAATGCAAAAAAATTCAAAAAATTAAAAAACATCATCCAGACTTCATTTCAAGACGAAACGGGTCAGGACAGGCCGAAAAATAGAGAAGAAAAAAAATTTCCTTCCGATCCGTTCGAACCCGACCCGAGTTAGAAAATTCAAAAATAAATGTAAAAAAATTCTAAAAATTAAAAAACATCATCCAGGCTTCATTTCAAGACGAAACGGGTCAGGACAGGCCCAAACATAGAGAAGAAAAAAAATTTCCTTCCGATCCGTTCGAACCCGACCCTAGTTAGAAAATTCAAAAATAAATGCAAAAAAATTTTAAAAATTAAAAAACATCATACAGGCTTCATTTCAAGAATAAACGAGTCAGGACAGGCCAAAAAAAAGAGAAGAAAAAAAATTTCCTTCCTATCCGTTCGAACCCGACCTGAGTTAGAAATTTAAAAATAAATGCAAAAAAATTCTAAAAATTAAAAAACATAAGCCAGGCTTCATTTCTAGACGAAACGGGTCAGGACAGGCCGAAAAATAGAGAAAAAAAAATTTTCCTTCCTATCCGTTCGAACCCGACCCGAGTTAGAAAATTCAGAAGTAAATGCAAAAAAATTCTAAAAATTAAAAAACATCATCCAGGCTTCATTTCAAGACGAAACGGGTCAGGACAGGCCGAAAAATAGAGAAGAAAAAAAATTTCCTTCCTATCCGTTCGAACCCGACCCGAGTTAGAAAATTCAAAAATAAATGCAAAAAAATTCTAAAAATTAAAAAACTTCATCCAGGCTTCATTTCAAAAATAAACGGGTCAGGACAGGCAAACAAATAGAGAAGAAAAGAAATTTCCTTCCGATCCTTTCGAACCCGACCCGAGTTAGAAAATTCAACAATAAATGCAAAAAAATTCTAAAAATTAAAAAACATCATCCAGGCTTCATATCAAGACGAAACGGGTCAGGACAGGCCGAAAAATAGAGATGAAAAAAAATTTCCTTCCGATCCGTTCGAACCCGACCCGAGTTAGAAAATTCAAAAATAAATGCAAGAAAATTCTAAAAATTAAAAAACATCATCCAGGCTTCATTTCAAGACGAAACGGGTCAGGACAGGCCCAAACATAGAGAAGAAAAAAAATTTCCTTCCTATCCGTTCGAACCCGACCTTAGTTAAAAAATTCAAAAATAAATGCAAAAATATTTTAAAATTAAAAAACTTCATCCAGGCTTCATTTCAAGAATAAACGGGTCAGGACAGGCCAAAAAATAGAGAAGAAAAAAAATTTCCTTCCTATCCGTTCGAACTCGACCCGAGTTAGAAAATTAAAAAATAAATGCAAAAAAATTCTAAAAATTTAAAAACATCGTCCAGGCTTCATTTCAAGACGAAACGGTTCAGGACATCCTGAAAAATAGAGAACAAAAAAAATTTCGTTCCTATCCGTTCGAACTCAACCGGAGTTAGAAAATTCAAAAAAATTAGAAAAATTAAAAAACATCATCCAGGTTTCATTTCAAGACGAAACGGGTCAGGACAGGCCGAAAAATAGAGAAGAAAAAAAATTTCCTTCCGATCCGTACGAACCCGACCCGAGTTAGAAAATTCAACAATAAATGCAAAAAAATTCAAAAAATTAAAAAACATCATCCAGGCTTCATTTCAAGACGAAACGGGTCAGGACAGGCCGAAAAATAGAGAAGAAAAAAAATTTCCTTCCGATCCGTTCGAACCCGACCCGAGTTAGAAAATTCAAAAATAAATGTAAAAAAATTCTAAAAATTAAAAAACATCATCCAGGCTTCATTTCAAGACGAAACGGGTCAGGACAAACCCAAACATAGAGAAGAAAAAAAATTTCCTTCCGATCCGTTCGAACCCGACCCTAGTTAGAAAATTCAAAAATAAATGCAAAAAAAATTTAAAAATTAATAAACATCATACAGGCTTCATTTCAAGAATAAACGGGTCAGGACAGGCCAAAAAATAGAGAAGAAAAAAAATTTCCTTCCTATCCGTTCGAACCCGACCCGAGTTAGAAAATTCAAAAGTAAATGCAAAAAAATTCTAAAAATTAAAAAATATCATCCAGGCTTCATTTCAAGACGAAACGGGTCAGGACAGGCCGAAAAAAAGAGAAGAAAAAAAATTTCCTTCCGATCCGTTCGAACCCGACCCGAGTTTGAAAATTCAAAAATAAATGCAAAAAATTTCTAAAAATTCAAAAACATCATCCAGGCTTCATTTCAAGACGAAACGAGTCAGGACAAACCCAAACATAGAGAAGAAAAAAAATTTCCTTCCGATCCGTTCGAACCCGACCCTACTTAGAAAATTCAAAAATAAATGCAGAAAAATTTTAAAAATTAAAAAACATCATACAGGCTTCATTTCAAAAATAAACGGGTCAAGACAGGCCAAAAAATAGAGAAGAAAAAAAATTTCCTTCCTATCCGTCCGAACCCGACCCGAGTTAGAAAATTCAAAAATAAATGCAAAAAAAATTCCAAAAATTAAAAAACATAAGCCAGGCTTCATTTCTAGACGAAACGGGTCAGGACAGGCCGAAAAATAGAGAAAAAAAAAATTTCCTTCCGATCCGTATGAACCCGACCCGAGTTAGAAAATTCAACAATGAATGCAAAAAAAATTCTAAAAATTAAAAAACATCATCCAGGCTTCATCTCAAGACGAAACGGGTCAGGACAGGCCGAAAAATAGAGAAGAAAAAAAATTTCCTTCTGATCCGTTCGAACCCGACCCGAGTTAGAAAATTGAACAATAAATGCAAAAAAATTCTAAAAATTAAAAAATATCATCCAGGCTTCATTTCAAGACGAAATGGGTCAGGACAGGCCAAAAAATAGAGAAGAAAAAAAATTTCCTTCCGATCCGTACGAACCCGACCCGAGTTAGAAAATTCAACAATAAATGCAAAAAAATTCAAAAAATTAAAAAACATCATCCAGGCTTCATTTCAAGACGAAACGGGTCAGGACAGGCCGAAAAATAGAGAAGAAAAAAAATTTCCTTCCGATCCGTTCGAACCCGACCCGAGTTAGAAAATTCAAAAATAAATGTAAAAAAATTCTAAAAATTAAAAAACATCATCCAGGCTTCATTTCAAGACGAAACGGGTCAGGACAGGCCCAAACATAGAGAAGAAAAAAAATTTCCTTCCGATCCGTTCGAACTCGACCCTAGTTAGAAAATTCAAAAATAAATGCAAAAAAATTTTAAAAATTAAAAAACATCATACAGGCTTCATTTCAAGAATAAACGAGTCAGGACAGGCCAAAAAAAAGAGAAGAAAAAAAATTTCCTTCCTATCCGTTCGAACCCGACCCGAGTTAGAAAATTCAAAAATAAATGCAAAAAAAATTCTAAAAATTAAAAAACTTCGTCCAGGCTTCATTTCAAGAATAAACGGGTCAGGACAGGCCAAAAAATAGAGAAGAAAAGAAATTTCCTTCCGATCCGTTCGAACCCGACCCTAGTTAGAAAATTCAAAAATAAATGCAAAAAAAATTTAAAAATTAAAAAACATCATACAGGCTTCATTTCAAGAATAAACGGGTCAGGACAGGCCAAAAAATAGAGAAGAAAAAAAATTTCCTTCCGATCCGTTCGAACCCGACCATAGTTAGAAAATTCAAAAATAAATGCAAAAAAAATCTAAAAATTAAAAAACATAATCCAGGCTTCATTTCAAGACGAAACGGGTCAGGACAGGCCCAAAAATACAGATGAAAAAAAATTTCCTTCCGATCCGTTCGAACCCGACCCTAGTTAGAAAATTCAAAAATAAATGCAAAAAAAATTTAAAAATTAATAAACATCATACAGGCTTCATTTCAAGAATAAACGGGTCAGGACAGGCCAAAAAATAGAGAAGAAAAAAAATTTCCTTCCTATCCGTTCGAACCCGACCCGAGTTAGAAAATTCAAAAATAAATGCAAAAAAATTCTAAAAATTAAAAAACCTTCATCCAGGCTTCTTTTCTAGACGAAACGGGTCAGGACAGGCCCAAACATAGAGAAGAAAAAAAATTTCCTTCCGATCCGTTCGAACCCGACCCTAGTTAGAAAATTCAAAAATAAATGCAAAAAAAATTAAAAAATTAAAAAATATCATCCAGGCTTCATTTCAAGACGAAATGGGTCAGGACAGGCCGAAAAATAGAGAAGAAAAAAAATTTCCTTCCGATCCGTACGAACCCAACCCGAGTTAGAAAATTCAACAATAAATGCAAAAAAATTCAAAAAATTAAAAAACATCATCCAGACTTCATTTCAAGACGAAACGGGTCAGGACAGGCCGAAAAATAGAGAAGAAAAAAAATTTCCTTCCGATCCGTTCGAACCCGACCCGAGTTAGAAAATTCAAAAATAAATGTAAAAAAATTCTAAAAATTAAAAAACATCATCCAGGCTTCATTTCAAGACGAAACGGGTCAGGACAGGCCCAAACATAGAGAAGAAAAAAAATTTCCTTCCGATCCGTTCGAACCCGACCCTAGTTAGAAAATTCAAAAATAAATGCAAAAAAATTTTAAAAATTAAAAAACATCATACAGGCTTCATTTCAAGAATAAACGAGTCAGGACAGGCCAAAAAAAAGAGAAGAAAAAAAATTTCCTTCCTATCCGTTCGAACCCGACCTGAGTTAGAAATTTAAAAATAAATGCAAAAAAATTCTAAAAATTAAAAAACATAAGCCAGGCTTCATTTCTAGACGAAACGGGTCAGGACAGGCCGAAAAATAGAGAAAAAAAAATTTTCCTTCCTATCCGTTCGAACCCGACCCGAGTTAGAAAATTCAGAAGTAAATGCAAAAAAATTCTAAAAATTAAAAAACATCATCCAGGCTTCATTTCAAGACGAAACGGGTCAGGACAGGCCGAAAAATAGAGAAGAAAAAAAATTTCCTTCCTATCCGTTCGAACCCGACCCGAGTTAGAAAATTCAAAAATAAATGCAAAAAAATTCTAAAAATTAAAAAACTTCATCCAGGCTTCATTTCAAAAATAAACGGGTCAGGACAGGCAAACAAATAGAGAAGAAAAGAAATTTCCTTCCGATCCTTTCGAACCCGACCCGAGTTAGAAAATTCAACAATAAATGCAAAAAAATTCTAAAAATTAAAAAACATCATCCAGGCTTCATATCAAGACGAAACGGGTCAGGACAGGCCGAAAAATAGAGATGAAAAAAAATTTCCTTCCGATCCGTTCGAACCCGACCCGAGTTAGAAAATTCAAAAATAAATGCAAGAAAATTCTAAAAATTAAAAAACATCATCCAGGCTTCATTTCAAGACGAAACGGGTCAGGACAGGCCCAAACATAGAGAAGAAAAAAAATTTCCTTCCTATCCGTTCGAACCCGACCTTAGTTAAAAAATTCAAAAATAAATGCAAAAATATTTTAAAATTAAAAAACTTCATCCAGGCTTCATTTCAAGAATAAACGGGTCAGGACAGGCCAAAAAATAGAGAAGAAAAAAAATTTCCTTCCTATCCGTTCGAACTCGACCCGAGTTAGAAAATTAAAAAATAAATGCAAAAAAATTCTAAAAATTTAAAAACATCGTCCAGGCTTCATTTCAAGACGAAACGGTTCAGGACATCCTGAAAAATAGAGAACAAAAAAAATTTCGTTCCTATCCGTTCGAACTCAACCGGAGTTAGAAAATTCAAAAAAATTAGAAAAATTAAAAAACATCATCCAGGTTTCATTTCAAGACGAAACGGGTCAGGACAGGCCGAAAAATAGAGAAGAAAAAAAATTTCCTTCCGATCCGTACGAACCCGACCCGAGTTAGAAAATTCAACAATAAATGCAAAAAAATTCAAAAAATTAAAAAACATCATCCAGGCTTCATTTCAAGACGAAACGGGTCAGGACAGGCCGAAAAATAGAGAAGAAAAAAAATTTCCTTCCGATCCGTTCGAACCCGACCCGAGTTAGAAAATTCAAAAATAAATGTAAAAAAATTCTAAAAATTAAAAAACATCATCCAGGCTTCATTTCAAGACGAAACGGGTCAGGACAAACCCAAACATAGAGAAGAAAAAAAATTTCCTTCCGATCCGTTCGAACCCGACCCTAGTTAGAAAATTCAAAAATAAATGCAAAAAAAATTTAAAAATTAATAAACATCATACAGGCTTCATTTCAAGAATAAACGGGTCAGGACAGGCCAAAAAATAGAGAAGAAAAAAAATTTCCTTCCTATCCGTTCGAACCCGACCCGAGTTAGAAAATTCAAAAGTAAATGCAAAAAAATTCTAAAAATTAAAAAATATCATCCAGGCTTCATTTCAAGACGAAACGGGTCAGGACAGGCCGAAAAAAAGAGAAGAAAAAAAATTTCCTTCCGATCCGTTCGAACCCGACCCGAGTTTGAAAATTCAAAAATAAATGCAAAAAATTTCTAAAAATTCAAAAACATCATCCAGGCTTCATTTCAAGACGAAACGAGTCAGGACAAACCCAAACATAGAGAAGAAAAAAAATTTCCTTCCGATCCGTTCGAACCCGACCCTACTTAGAAAATTCAAAAATAAATGCAGAAAAATTTTAAAAATTAAAAAACATCATACAGGCTTCATTTCAAAAATAAACGGGTCAAGACAGGCCAAAAAATAGAGAAGAAAAAAAATTTCCTTCCTATCCGTCCGAACCCGACCCGAGTTAGAAAATTCAAAAATAAATGCAAAAAAATTCCAAAAATTAAAAAACATAAGCCAGGCTTCATTTCTAGACGAAACGGGTAAGGACAGGCCGAAAAATAGAGAAAAAAAAAATTTCCTTCCGATCCGTATGAACCCGACCCGAGTTAGAAAATTCAACAATGAATGCAAAAAAAATTCTAAAAATTAAAAAACATCATCCAGGCTTCATCTCAAGACGAAACGGGTCAGGACAGGCCGAAAAATAGAGAAGAAAAAAAATTTCCTTCTGATCCGTTCGAACCCGACCCGAGTTAGAAAATTGAACAATAAATGCAAAAAAATTCTAAAAATTAAAAAATATCATCCAGGCTTCATTTCAAGACGAAATGGGTCAGGACAGGCCGAAAAATAGAGAAGAAAAAAAATTTCCTTCCGATCCGTACGAACCCGACCCGAGTTAGAAAATTCAACAATAAATGCAAAAAAATTCAAAAAATTAAAAAACATCATCCAGGCTTCATTTCAAGACGAAACGGGTCAGGACAGGCCGAAAAATAGAGAAGAAAAAAAATTTCCTTCCGATCCGTTCGAACCCGACCCGAGTTAGAAAATTCAAAAATAAATGTAAAAAAATTCTAAAAATTAAAAAACATCATCCAGGCTTCATTTCAAGACGAAACGGGTCAGGACAGGCCCAAACATAGAGAAGAAAAAAAATTTCCTTCCGATCCGTTCGAACTCGACCCTAGTTAGAAAATTCAAAAATAAATGCAAAAAAATTTTAAAAATTAAAAAACATCATACAGGCTTCATTTCAAGAATAAACGAGTCAGGACAGGCCAAAAAAAAGAGAAGAAAAAAAATTTCCTTCCTATCCGTTCGAACCCGACCCGAGTTAGAAAATTCAAAAATAAATGCAAAAAAAATTCTAAAAATTAAAAAACTTCGTCCAGGCTTCATTTCAAGAATAAACGGGTCAGGACAGGCCAAAAAATAGAGAAGAAAAGAAATTTCCTTCCGATCCGTTCGAACCCGACCCTAGTTAGAAAATTCAAAAATAAATGCAAAAAAAATTTAAAAATTAAAAAACATCATACAGGCTTCATTTCAAGAATAAACGAGTCAGGACAGGCCAAAAAAAAGAGAAGAAAAAAAATTTCCTTCCTATCCGTTCGAACCCGACCCGAGTTAGAAAATTCAAAAATAAATGCAAAAAAAATTCTAAAAATTAAAAAACTTCGTCCAGGCTTCATTTCAAGAATAAACGGGTCAGGACAGGCCAAAAAATAGAGAAGAAAAGAAATTTCCTTCCGATCCGTTCGAACCCGACCCTAGTTAGAAAATTCAAAAATAAATGCAAAAAAAATTTAAAAATTAAAAAACATCATACAGGCTTCATTTCAAGAATAAACGGGTCAGGACAGGCCAAAAAATAGAGAAGAAAAAAAATTTCATTCCGATCCGTTCGAACCCGACCATAGTTAGAAAATTCAAAAATAAATGCAAAAAAAATCTAAAAATGAAAAAACATAATCCAGGCTTCATTTCAAGACGAAACGGGTCAGGACAGGCCCAAAAATACAGATGAAAAAAAATTTCCTTCCGATCCGTTCGAACCCGACCCTAGTTAGAAAATTCAAAAATAAATGCAAAAAAAATTTAAAAATTAATAAACATCATACAGGCTTCATTTCAAGAATAAACGGGTCAGGACAGGCCAAAAAATAGAGAAGAAAAAAAATTTCCTTCCTATCCGTTCGAACCCGACCCGAGTTAGAAAATTCAAAAATAAATGCAAAAAAATTCTAAAAATTAAAAAACCTTCATCCAGGCTTCTTTTCAAGACGAAACGGTTCAGGACAAACCCAAACATAGAGAAGAAAAAAAATTTCCTTCCGATCCGTTCGAACCCGACCCTACTTAGAAAATTCAAAAATAAATGCAGAAAAATTTTAAAAATTAAAAAACATCATACAGGCTTCATTTCAAAAATAAACGGGTCAAGACAGGCCAAAAAATAGAGAAGAAAAAAAATTTCCTTCCTATCCGTCCGAACCCGACCCGAGTTAGAAAATTCAAAAATAAATGCAAAAAAATTCCAAAAATTAAAAAACATAAGCCAGGCTTCATTTCTAGACGAAACGGGTAAGGACAGGCCGAAAAATAGAGAAAAAAAAAATTTCCTTCCGATCCGTATGAACCCGACCCGAGTTAGAAAATTCAACAATAAATGCAAAAAAAATTCTAAAAATTAAAAAACATCATCCAGGCTTCATCTCAAGACGAAACGGGTCAGGACAGGCCAAAAAATAGAGAAGAAAAAAAATTTCCTTCTGATCCGTTCGAACCCGACCCGAGTTAGAAAATTGAAAAATAAATGCAAAAAAATTCTAAAAATTAAAAAATATCATCCAGGCTTCATTTCAAGACGAAATGGGTCAGGACAGGCCGAAAAATAGAGAAGAAAAAAAATTTCCTTCCGATCCGTACGAACCCGACCCGAGTTAGAAAATTCAACAATAAATGCAAAAAAATTCAAAAAATTAAAAAACATCATCCAGGCTTCATTTCAAGACGAAACGGGTCAGGACAGGCCGAAAAATAGAGAAGAAAAAAAATTTCCTTCCGATCCGTTCGAACCCGACCCGAGTTAGAAAATTCAAAAATAAATGTAAAAAAATTCTAAAAATTAAAAAACATCATCCAGGCTTCATTTCAAGACGAAACGGTTCAGGACATCCTGAAAAATAGAGAACAAAAAAAATTTCGTTCCTATCCGTTCGAACTCAACCGGAGTTAGAAAATTCAAAAAAATTAGAAAAATTAAAAAACATCATCCAGGTTTCATTTCAAGACGAAACGGGTCAGGACAGGCCGAAAAATAGAGAAGAAAAAAAATTTCCTTCCGATCCGTACGAACCCGACCCGAGTTAGAAAATTCAACAATAAATGCAAAAAAATTCAAAAAATTAAAAAACATCATCCAGGCTTCATTTCAAGACGAAACGGGTCAGGACAGGCCGAAAAATAGAGAAGAAAAAAAATTTCCTTCCGATCCGTTCGAACCCGACCCGAGTTAGAAAATTCAAAAATAAATGTAAAAAAATTCTAAAAATTAAAAAACATCATCCAGGCTTCATTTCAAGACGAAACGGGTCAGGACAAACCCAAACATAGAGAAGAAAAAAAATTTCCTTCCGATCCGTTCGAACCCGACCCTAGTTAGAAAATTCAAAAATAAATGCAAAAAAAATTTAAAAATTAATAAACATCATACAGGCTTCATTTCAAGAATAAACGGGTCAGGACAGGCCAAAAAATAGAGAAGAAAAAAAATTTCCTTCCTATCCGTTCGAACCCGACCCGAGTTAGAAAATTCAAAAGTAAATGCAAAAAAATTCTAAAAATTAAAAAATATCATCCAGGCTTCATTTCAAGACGAAACGGGTCAGGACAGGCCGAAAAAAAGAGAAGAAAAAAAATTTCCTTCCGATCCGTTCGAACCCGACCCGAGTTTGAAAATTCAAAAATAAATGCAAAAAATTTCTAAAAATTCAAAAACATCATCCAGGCTTCATTTCAAGACGAAACGAGTCAGGACAAACCCAAACATAGAGAAGAAAAAAAATTTCCTTCCGATCCGTTCGAACCCGACCCTACTTAGAAAATTCAAAAATAAATGCAGAAAAATTTTAAAAATTAAAAAACAGCATACAGGCTTCATTTCAAAAATAAACGGGTCAAGACAGGCCAAAAAATAGAGAAGAAAAAAAATTTCCTTCCTATCCGTCCGAACCCGACCCGAGTTAGAAAATTCAAAAATAAATGCAAAAAAATTCCAAAAATTAAAAAACATAAGCCAGGCTTCATTTCTAGACGAAACGGGTAAGGACAGGCCGAAAAATAGAGAAAAAAAAAATTTCCTTCCGATCCGTATGAACCCGACCCGAGTTAGAAAATTCAACAATGAATGCAAAAAAAATTCTAAAAATTAAAAAACATCATCCAGGCTTCATCTCAAGACGAAACGGGTCAGGACAGGCCGAAAAATAGAGAAGAAAAAAAATTTCCTTCTGATCCGTTCGAACCCGACCCGAGTTAGAAAATTGAACAATAAATGCAAAAAAATTCTAAAAATTAAAAAATATCATCCAGGCTTCATTTCAAGACGAAATGGGTCAGGACAGGCCGAAAAATAGAGAAGAAAAAAAATTTCCTTCCGATCCGTACGAACCCGACCCGAGTTAGAAAATTCAACAATAAATGCAAAAAAATTCAAAAAATTAAAAAACATCATCCAGGCTTCATTTCAAGACGAAACGGGTCAGGACAGGCCGAAAAATAGAGAAGAAAAAAAATTTCCTTCCGATCCGTTCGAACCCGACCCGAGTTAGAAAATTCAAAAATAAATGTAAAAAAATTCTAAAAATTAAAAAACATCATCCAGGCTTCATTTCAAGACGAAACGGGTCAGGACAGGCCCAAACATAGAGAAGAAAAAAAATTTCCTTCCGATCCGTTCGAACCCGACCCTAGTTAGAAAATTCAAAAATAAATGCAAAAAAATTTTAAAAATTAAAAAACATCATACAGGCTTCATTTCAAGAATAAACGAGTCAGGACAGGCCAAAAAAAAGAGAAGAAAAAAAATTTCCTTCCTATCCGTTCGAACCCGACCCGAGTTAGAAAATTCAAAAATAAATGCAAAAAAAATTCTAAAAATTAAAAAACTTCGTCCAGGCTTCATTTCAAGAATAAACGGGTCAGGACAGGCCAAAAAATAGAGAAGAAAAGAAATTTCCTTCCGATCCGTTCGAACCCGACCCTAGTTAGAAAATTCAAAAATAAATGCAAAAAAAATTTAAAAATTAAAAAACATCATACAGGCTTCATTTCAAGAATAAACGGGTCAGGACAGGCCAAAAAATAGAGAAGAAAAAAAATTTCATTCCGATCCGTTCGAACCCGACCATAGTTAGAAAATTCAAAAATAAATGCAAAAAAAATCTAAAAATTAAAAAACATAATCCAGGCTTCATTTCAAGACGAAACGGGTCAGGACAGGCCCAAAAATACAGATGAAAAAAAATTTCCTTCCGATCCGTTCGAACCCGACCCTAGTTAGAAAATTCAAAAATAAATGCAAAAAAAATTTAAAAATTAAAAAACATCATACAGGCTTCATTTCAAGAATAAACGGGTCAGGACAGGCCAAAAAATAGAGAAGAAAAGAAATTTCCTTCCGATCCGTTCGAACCCGACCATAGTTAGAAAATTCAAAAATAAATGCAAAAAAAATCTAAAAATTAAAAAACATAATCCAGGCTTCATTTCAAGACGAAACGGGTCAGGACAGGCCCAAAAATACAGATGAAAAAAAATTTCCTTCCGATCCGTTCGAACCCGACCCTAGTTAGAAAATTCAAAAATAAATGCAAAAAAAATTTAAAAATTAATAAACATCATACAGGCTTCATTTCAAGAATAAACGGGTCAGGACAGGCCAAAAAATAGAGAAGAAAAAAAATTTCCTTCCTATCCGTTCGAACCCGACCCGAGTTAGAAAATTCAAAAATAAATGCAAAAAAATTCTAAAAATTAAAAAACCTTCATGCAGGCTTCTTTTCAAGACGAAACGGGTCAGGACAGGCCCAAACATAGAGAAGAAAAAAAATTTCCTTCCGATCCGTTCGAACCCGACCCTAGTTAGAAAATTCAAAAATAAATGCAAAAAAATTTTAAAAATTAGAAAACATCGTACAGGCTTCATTTCAAGAATATACGGGTCAGGACAGGCCAAAAAATAGAGAAGAAAAAAAATTTCTTTCCTATCCGTTCGAACCCGACCCGAGTTAGAAAATTCAAAAATAAATGCAAAAAAATTCTAAAAATTAAAAAACTTCATCCAGGCTTCATTTCAAGAATAAACGGGTCAGGACAGGCCAAAAAATAGAGAAGAAAAAAAATTTCCTTCCGATCCGTTCGAACCCGACCCGAGTTAGAAAATTCAAAAATAAATGCCAGAAAATTCTAAAAATTAAAAAAAATCATCCAGGCTTCATTTCAAGACGAAACGGGTCAGGACAGGCCCAAACATAGAGAAGAAAAAAAATTTCCTTCCGATCCGTTCGAACCCGACCCTAGTTAGAAAATTCAAAAATAAATGCAAAAAAAATTTAAAAATTAATAAACATCGTACAGGCTTCATTTCAAGAATAAACGGGTCGGGACAGGCCAAAAAATAGAGAAGAAAAAAAATTTCCTTCCGATCCGTTCGAACCCGACCCGAGTTAGAAAATTCAAAAATAAATGCAAAAAAAATTCTAAAAATTAAAAAACTTCGTCCAGGCTTCATTTCAAGAATAAACGGGTCAGGAAAGCCAAAAAATAGAGAAGAAAAGAAATTTCCTTCCGATCCGTTCGAACCCGACCCTAGTTAGAAAATTCAAAAATAAATGCAAAAAAAATTTAAAAATTAAAAAACATCATACAGGCTTCATTTCAAGAATAAACGGGTCAGGATAGGCCAAAAAATAGAGAAGAGAAAAAATTTCCTTCCGATCCGTTCGAACCCGACCTGAGTTAGAAAATTCAAAAATAAATGCAAGAAAATTCTAAAAATTAAAAAAAATCATCCAGGCTTCATTTCAAGACGAAACGGGTCAGGACAGGCCCAAACATAGAGAAGAAAAAAAATTTCCTTCCGATCCGTTCGAACCCGACCCTAGTTAGAAAATTCAAAAATAAATGCAAAAAAATTTTAAAAATTAAAAAACATCATACAGGCTTCATTTCAAGAATAAACGAGTCAGGACAGGCCAAAAAAAAGAGAAGAAAAAAAATTTCCTTCCTATCCGTTCGAACCCGACCCGAGTTAGAAAATTCAAAAATAAATGCAAAAAAATTTTAAAAATTAGAAAACATCGTACAGGCTTCATTTCAAGAATATACGGGTCAGGACAGGCCAAAAAATAGAGAAGAAAAAAAATTTCTTTCCTATCCGTTCGAACCCGACCCGAGTTAGAAAATTCAAAAATAAATGCAAAAAAATTCTAAAAATTAAAAAACTTCATCCAGGCTTCATTTCAAGAATAAACGGGTCAGGACAGGCCAAAAAATAGAGAAGAAAAAAAATTTCCTTCCGATCCGTTCGAACCCGACCCGAGTTAGAAAATTCAAAAATAAATGCCAGAAAATTCTAAAAATTAAAAAAAATCATCCAGGCTTCATTTCAAGACGAAACGGGTCAGGACAGGCCCAAACATAGAGAAGAAAAAAAATTTCCTTCCGATCCGTTCGAACCCGACCCTAGTTAGAAAATTCAAAAATAAATGCAAAAAAAATTCTAAAAATTAATAAACATCGTACAGGCTTCATTTCAAGAATAAACGGGTCGGGACAGGCCAAAAAATAGAGAAGAAAAAAAATTTCCTTCCGATCCGTTCGAACCCGACCCGAGTTAGAAAATTCAAAAATAAATGCAAAAAAAATTCTAAAAATTAAAAAACTTCGTCCAGGCTTCATTTCAAGAATAAACGGGTCAGGACAGCCAAAAAATAGAGAAGAAAAGAAATTTCCTTCCGATCCGTTCGAACCCGACCCTAGTTAGAAAATTCAAAAATAAATGCAAAAAAAATTTAAAAATTAAAAAACATCATACAGGCTTCATTTCAAGAATAAACGGGTCAGGATAGGCCAAAAAATAGAGAAGAGAAAAAATTTCCTTCCGATCCGTTCGAACCCGACCTGAGTTAGAAAATTCAAAAATAAATGCAAGAAAATTCTAAAAATTAAAAAAAATCATCCAGGCTTCATTTCAAGACGAAACGGGTCAGGACAGGCCCAAACATAGAGAAGAAAAAAAATTTCCTTCCGATCCGTTCGAACCCGACCCTAGTTAGAAAATTCAAAAATAAATGCAAAAAAATTTTAAAAATTAAAAAACATCATACAGGCTTCATTTCAAGAATAAACGAGTCAGGACAGGCCAAAAAAAAGAGAAGATAAAAAATTTCCTTCCTATCCGTTCGAACCCGACCCGAGTTAGAAAATTCAAAAATAAATGCAAAAAAAATTCTAAAAATTAAAAAACTTCGTCCAGGCTTCATTTCAAGAATAAACGGGTCAGGACAGGCCAAAAAATAGAGAAGAAAAGAAATTTCCTTCCGATCCGTTCGAACCCGACCCTAGTTAGAAAATTCAAAAATAAATGCAAAAAAAATTTAAAAATTAAAAAACATCATACAGGCTTCATTTCAAGAATAAACGGGTCAGGACAGGCCAAAAAATAGAGAAGAAAAAAAATTTCATTCCGATCCGTTCGAACCCGACCATAGTTAGAAAATTCAAAAATAAATGCAAAAAAAATCTAAAAATTAAAAAACATAATCCAGGCTTCATTGCAAGACGAAACGGGTCAGGACAGGCCCAAAAATACAGATGAAAAAAAATTTCCTTCCGATCCGTTCGAACCCGACCCTAGTTAGAAAATTCAAAAATAAATGCAAAAAAAATTTAAAAATTAATAAACATCATACAGGCTTCATTTCAAGAATAAACGGGTCAGGACAGGCCAAAAAATAGAGAAGAAAAAAAATTTCCTTCCTATCCGTTCGAACCCGACCCGAGTTAGAAAATTCAAAAATAAATGCAAAAAAATTCTAAAAATTAAAAAACCTTCATCCAGGCTTCTTTTCAAGACGAAACGGGTCAGGACAAACCCAAACATAGAGAAGAAAAAAAATTTCCTTCCGATCCGTTCGAATCCGACCCTACTTAGAGAATTCAAAAATAAATGCAGAAAAATTTTAAAAATTAAAAAACATCATACAGGCTTCATTTCAAAAATAAACGGGTCAAGACAGGCCAAAAAATAGAGAAGAAAAAAAATTTCCTTCCTATCCGTCCGAACCCGACCCGAGTTAGAAAATTCAAAAATAAATGCAAAAAAATTCCAAAAATTAAAAAACATAAGCCAGGCTTCATTTCTAGACGAAACGGGTAAGGACAGGCCGAAAAATAGAGAAAAAAAAAATTTCCTTCCGATCCGTATGAACCCGACCCGAGTTAGAAAATTCAACAATAAATGCAAAAAAAATTCTAAAAATTAAAAAACATCATCCAGGCTTCATCTCAAGACGAAACGGGTCAGGACAGGCCGAAAAATAGAGAAGAAAAAAAATTTCCTTCTGATCCGTTCGAACCCGACCCGAGTTAGAAAATTGAAAAATAAATGCAAAAAAATTCTAAAAATTAAAAAATATCATCCAGGCTTCATTTCAAGACGAAATGGGTCAGGACAGGCCGAAAAATAGAGAAGAAAAAAAATTTCCTTCCGATCCGTACGAACCCGACCCGAGTTAGAAAATTCAACAATAAATGCAAAAAAATTCAAAAAATTAAAAAACATCATCCAGGCTTCATTTCAAGACGAAACGGGTCAGGACAGGCCGAAAAATAGAGAAGAAAAAAAATTTCCTTCCGATCCGTTCGAAAACGACCCGAGTTAGAAAATTCAAAAATAAATGTAAAAAAATTCTAAAAATTAAAAAACATCATCCAGGCTTCATTTCAAGACGAAACGGGTCAGGACAGGCCCAAACATAGAGAAGAAAAAAAATTTCCTTCCGATCCGTTCGAACCCGACCCTAGTTAGAAAATTCAAAAATAAATGCAAAAAAATTTTAAAAATTAAAAAACATCATACAGGCTTCATTTCAAGAATAAACGAGTCAGGACAGGCCAAAAAAAAGAGAAGAAAAAAAATTTCCTTCCTATCCGTTCGAACCCGACCCGAGTTAGAAAATTCAAAAATAAATGCAAAAAAAATTCTAAAAATTAAAAAACTTCGTCCAGGCTTCATTTCAAGAATAAACGGGTCAGGACAGGCCAAAAAATAGAGAAGAAAAGAAATTTCCTTCCGATCCGTTCGAACCCGACCCTAGTTAGAAAATTCAAAAATAAATGCAAAAAAAATTTAAAAATTAAAAAACATCATACAGGCTTCATTTCAAGAATAAACGGGTCAGGACAGGCCAAAAAATAGAGAAGAAAAAAAATTTCATTCCGATCCGTTCGAACCCGACCATAGTTAGAAAATTCAAAAATAAATGCAAAAAAAATCTAAAAATTAAAAAACATAATCCAGGCTTCATTTCAAGACGAAACGGGTCAGGACAGGCCCAAAAATACAGATGAAAAAAAATTTCCTTCCGATCCGTTCGAACCCGACCCTAGTTAGAAAATTCAAAAATAAATGCAAAAAAAATTTAAAAATTAAAAAACATCATACAGGCTTCATTTCAAGAATAAACGGGTCAGGACAGGCCAAAAAATAGAGAAGAAAAGAAATTTCCTTCCGATCCGTTCGGACCCGACCATAGTTAGAAAATTCAAAAATAAATGCAAAAAAAATCTAAAAATTAAAAAACATAATCCAGGCTTCATTTCAAGACGAAACGGGTCAGGACAGGCCCAAAAATACAGAAGAAAAAAAATTTCCTTCCGATCCGTTCGAACCCGACCCTAGTTAGAAAATTCAAAAATAAATGCAAAAAAAATTTAAAAATTAATAAACATCATACAGGCTTCATTTCAAGAATAAACGGGTCAGGACAGGCCAAAAAATAGAGAAGAAAAAAAATTTCCTTCCTATCCGTTCGAACCCGACCCGAGTTAGAAAATTCAAAAATAAATGCAAAAAAATTCTAAAAATTAAAAAACCTTCATCCAGGCTTCTTTTCAAGACGAAACGGGTCAGGACAGGCCCAAACATAGAGAAGAAAAAAAATTTCCTTCCGATCCGTTCGAACCCGACCCTAGTTAGAAAATTCAAAAATAAATGCAAAAAAATTTTAAAAATTAGAAAACATCGTACAGGCTTCATTTCAAGAATATACGGGTCAGGACAGGCCAAAAAATAGAGAAGAAAAAAAATTTCTTTCCTATCCGTTCGAACCCGACCCGAGTTAGAAAATTCAAAAATAAATGCAAAAAAATTCTAAAAATTAAAAAACTTCATCCAGGCTTCATTTCAAGAATAAACGGGTCAGGACAGGCCAAAAAATAGAGAAGAAAAAAAATTTCCTTCCGATCCGTTCGAACCCGACCCGAGTTAGAAAATTCAAAAATAAATGCCAGAAAATTCTAAAAATTAAAAAAAATCATCCAGGCTTCATTTCAAGACGAAACGGGTCAGGACAGGCCCAAACATAGAGAAGAAAAAAAATTTCCTTCCGATCCGTTCGAACCCGACCCTAGTTAGAAAATTCAAAAATAAATGCAAAAAAAATTTAAAAATTAATAAACATCGTACAGGCTTCATTTCAAGAATAAACGGGTCGGGACAGGCCAAAAAATAGAGAAGAAAAAAAATTTCCTTCCGATCCGTTCGAACCCGACCCGAGTTAGAAAATTCAAAAATAAATGCAAAAAAAATTCTAAAAATTAAAAAACTTCGTCCAGGCTTAATTTCAAGAATAAACGGGTCAGGACAGCCAAAAAATAGAGAAGAAAAGAAATTTCCTTCCGATCCGTTCGAACCCGACCCTAGTTAGAAAATTCAAAAATAAATGCAAAAAAAATTTAAAAATTAAAAAACATCATACAGGCTTCATTTCAAGAATAAACGGGTCAGGATAGGCCAAAAAATAGAGAAGAGAAAAAATTTCCTTCCGATCCGTTCGAACCCGACCTGAGTTAGAAAATTCAAAAATAAATGCAAGAAAATTCTAAAAATTAAAAAAAATCATCCAGGCTTCATTTCAAGACGAAACGGGTCAGGACAGGCCCAAACATAGAGAAGAAAAAAAATTTCCTTCCTATCCGTTTGAACCCGACCCTAGTTAGAAAATTCAAAAATAAATGCAAAAAAATTTTAAAAATTAAAAAACATCATACAGGCTTCATTTCAAGAATAAACGAGTCAGGACAGGCCAAAAAAAAGAGAAGAAAAAAAATTTCCTTCCTATCCGTTCGAACCCGACCCGAGTTAGAAAATTCAAAAATAAGTGCAAAAAAAATTCTAAAAATTAAAAAACTTCGTCCAGGCTTCATTTCAAGAATAAACGGGTCAGGACAGGCCAAAAAATAGAGAAGAAAAGAAATTTCCTTCCGATCCGTTCGAACCCGACCCTAGTTAGAAAATTCAAAAATAAATGCAAAAAAAATTTAAAAATTAAAAAACATCATACAGGCTTCATTTCAAGAATAAACGGGTCAGGACAGGCCAAAAAATAGAGAAGAAAAAAAATTTCATTCCGATCCGTTCGAACCCGACCATAGTTAGAAAATTCAAAAATAAATGCAAAAAAAATCTAAAAATTAAAAAACATAATCCAGGCTTCATTTCAAGACGAAACGGGTCAGGACAGGCCCAAAAATACAGATGAAAAAAAATTTCCTTCCGATCCGTTCGAACCCGACCCTAGTTAGAAAATTCAAAAATAAATGCAAAAAAAATTTAAAAATTAATAAACATCATACAGGCTTCATTTCAAGAATAAACGGGTCAGGACAGGCCAAAAAATAGAGAAGAAAAAAAATTTCCTTCCTATCCGTTCGAACCCGACCCGAGTTAGACAATTCAAAAATAAATGCAAAAAAATTCTAAAAATTAAAAAACCTTCATCCAGGCTTCTTTTCAAGACGAAACGGGTCAGGACAAACCCAAACATAGAGAAGAAAAAAAATTTCCTTCCGATCCGTTCGAACCCGACCCTACTTAGAAAATTCAAAAATAAATGCAGAAAAATTTTAAAAATTAAAAAATATCATACAGGCTTCATTTCAAAAATAAACGGGTCAAGACAGGCCAAAAAATAGAGAAGAAAAAAAATTTCCTTCCTATCCGTCCGAACCCGACCCGAGTTAGAAAATTCAAAAATAAATGCAAAAAAATTCCAAAAATTAAAAAACATAAGCCGGGCTTCATTTCTAGACGAAACGGGTAAGGACAGGCCGAAAAATAGAGAAAAAAAAAATTTCCTTCCGATCCGTATGAACCCGACCCGAGTTAGAAAATTCAACAATAAATGCAAAAAAAATTCTAAAAATTAAAAAACATCATCCAGGCTTCATCTCAAGACGAAACGGGTCAGGACAGGCCGAAAAATAGAGAAGAAAAAAAATTTCCTTCTGATCCGTTCGAACCCGACCCGAGTTAGAAAATTGAAAAATAAATGCAAAAAAATTCTAAAAATTAAAAAATATCATCCAGGCTTCATTTCAAGACGAAATGGGTCAGGACAGGCCGAAAAATAGAGAAGAAAAAAAATTTCCTTCCGATCCGTACGAACCCGACCCGAGTTAGAAAATTCAACAATAAATGTAAAAAAATTCAAAAAATTAAAAAACATCATCCAGGCTTCATTTCAAGACGAAACGGGTCAGGACAGGCCGAAAAATAGAGAAGAAAAAAAATTTCCTTCCGATCCGTTCGAACCCGACCCGAGTTAGAAAATTCAAAAATAAATGTAAAAAAATTCTAAAAATTAAAAAACATCATCCAGGCTTCATTTCAAGACGAAACGGGTCAGGACAGGCCCAAACATAGAGAAGAAAAAAAATTTCCTTCCGATCCGTTCGAACCCGACCCTAGTTAGAAAATTCAAAAATAAATGCAAAAAAAATTTAAAAATTAAAAAACATCATACAGGCTTCATTTCAAGAATAAACGAGTCAGGACAGGCCAAAAAAAAGAGAAGATAAAAAATTTCCTTCCTATCCGTTCGAACCCGACCCGAGTTAGAAAATTCAAAAATAAATGCAAAAAAAATTCTAAAAATTAAAAAACTTCGTCCAGGCTTCATTTCAAGAATAAACGGGTCAGGACAGGCCAAAAAATAGAGAAGAAAAGAAATTTCCTTCCGATCCGTTCGAACCCGACCCTAGTTAGAAAATTCAAAAATAAATGCAAAAAAAATTTAAAAATTAAAAAACATCATACAGGCTTCATTTCAAGAATAAACGGGTCAGGACAGGCCAAAAAATAGAGAAGAAAAAAAATTTCATTCCGATCCGTTCGAACCCGACCATAGTTAGAAAATTCAAAAATAAATGCAAAAAAAATCTAAAAATTAAAAAACATAATCCAGGCTTCATTTCAAGACGAAACGGGTCAGGACAGGCCCAAAAATACAGATGAAAAAAAATTTCCTTCCGATCCGTTCGAACCCGACCCTAGTTAGAAAATTCAAAAATAAATGCAAAAAAAATTTAAAAATTAAAAAACATCATACAGGCTTCATTTCAAGAATAAACGGGTCAGGACAGGCCAAAAAATAGAGAAGAAAAGAAATTTCCTTCCGATCCGTTCGGACCCGACCATAGTTAGAAAATTCAAAAATAAATGCAAAAAAAATCTAAAAATTAAAAAACATAATCCAGGCTTCATTTCAAGACGAAACGGGTCAGGACAGGCCCAAAAATACAGATGAAAAAAAATTTCCTTCCGATCCGTTCGAACCCGACCCTAGTTAGAAAATTCAAAAATAAATGCAAAAAAAATTTAAAAATTAATAAACATCATACAGGCTTCATTTCAAGAATAAACGGGTCAGGACAGGCCAAAAAATAGAGAAGAAAAAAAATTTCCTTCCTATCCGTTCGAACCCGACCCGAGTTAGAAAATTCAAAAATAAATGCAAAAAAATTCTAAAAATTAAAAAACCTTCATCCAGGCTTCTTTTCAAGACGAAACGGGTCAGGACAGGCCCAAACATAGAGAAGAAAAAAAATTTCCTTCCGATCCGTTCGAACCCGACCCTAGTTAGAAAATTCAAAAATAAATGCAAAAAAAATTTAAAAATTAGAAAACATCGTACAGGCTTCATTTCAAGAATATACGGGTCAGGACAGGCCAAAAAATAGAGAAGAAAAAAAATTTCTTTCCTATCCGTTCGAACCCGACCCGAGTTAGAAAATTCAAAAATAAATGCAAAAAAATTCTAAAAATTAAAAAACTTCATCCAGGCTTCATTTCAAGAATAAACGGGTCAGGACAGGCCAAAAAATAGAGAAGAAAAAAAATTTCCTTCCGATCCGTTCGAACCCGACCCGAGTTAGAAAATTCAAAAATAAATGCCAGAAAATTCTAAAAATTAAAAAAAATCATCCAGGCTTCATTTCAAGACGAAACGGGTCAGGACAGGCCCAAACATAGAGAAGAAAAAAAATTTCCTTCCGATCCGTTCGAACCCGACCCTAGTTAGAAAATTCAAAAATAAATGCAAAAAAAATTTAAAAATTAATAAACATCGTACAGGCTTCATTTCAAGAATAAACGGGTCGGGACAGGCCAAAAAATAGAGAAGAAAAAAAATTTCCTTCCGATCCGTTCGAACCCGACCCGAGTTAGAAAATTCAAAAATAAATGCAAAAAAAATTCTAAAAATTAAAAAACTTCGTCCAGGCTTAATTTCAAGAATAAACGGGTCAGGACAGCCAAAAAATAGAGAAGAAAAGAAATTTCCTTCCGATCCGTTCGAACCCGACCCTAGTTAGAAAATTCAAAAATAAATGCAAAAAAAATTTAAAAATTAAAAAACATCATACAGGCTTCATTTCAAGAATAAACGGGTCAGGATAGGCCAAAAAATAGAGAAGAGAAAAAATTTCCTTCCGATCCGTTCGAACCCGACCTGAGTTAGAAAATTCAAAAATAAATGCAAGAAAATTCTAAAAATTAAAAAAAATCATCCAGGCTTCATTTCAAGACGAAACGGGTCAGGACAGGCCCAAACATAGAGAAGAAAAAAAATTTCCTTCCGATCCGTTTGAACCCGACCCTAGTTAGAAAATTCAAAAATAAATGCAAAAAAATTTTAAAAATTAAAAAACATCATACAGGCTTCATTTCAAGAATAAACGAGTCAGGACAGGCCAAAAAAAAGAGAAGAAAAAAAATTTCCTTCCTATCCGTTCGAACCCGACCCGAGTTAGAAAATTCAAAAATAAGTGCAAAAAAAATTCTAAAAATTAAAAAACTTCGTCCAGGCTTCATTTCAAGAATAAACGGGTCAGGACAGGCCAAAAAATAGAGAAGAAAAGAAATTTCCTTCCGATCCGTTCGAACCCGACCCTAGTTAGAAAATTCAAAAATAAATGCAAAAAAAATTTAAAAATTAAAAAACATCATACAGGCTTCATTTCAAGAATAAACGGGTCAGGACAGGCCAAAAAATAGAGAAGAAAAAAAATTTCATTCCGATCCGTTCGAACCCGACCATAGTTAGAAAATTCAAAAATAAATGCAAAAAAAATCTAAAAATTAAAAAACATAATCCAGGCTTCATTTCAAGACGAAACGGGTCAGGACAGGCCCAAAAATACAGATGAAAAAAAATTTCCTTCCGATCCGTTCGAACCCGACCCTAGTTAGAAAATTCAAAAATAAATGCAAAAAAAATTTAAAAATTAAAAAACATCATACAGGCTTCATTTCAAGAATAAACGGGTCAGGACAGGCCAAAAAATAGAGAAGAAAAGAAATTTCCTTCCGATCCGTTCGGACCCGACCATAGTTAGAAAATTCAAAAATAAATGCAAAAAAAATCTAAAAATTAAAAAACATAATCCAGGCTTCATTTCAAGACGAAACGGGTCAGGACAGGCCCAAAAATACAGATGAAAAAAAATTTCCTTCCGATCCGTTCGAACCCGACCCTAGTTAGAAAATTCAAAAATAAATGCAAAAAAAATTTAAAAATTAATAAACATCATACAGGCTTCATTTCAAGAATAAACGGGTCAGGACAGGCCAAAAAATAGAGAAGAAAAAAAATTTCCTTCCTATCCGTTCGAACCCGACCCGAGTTAGAAAATTCAAAAATAAATGCAAAAAAATTCTAAAAATTAAAAAACCTTCATCCAGGCTTCTTTTCAAGACGAAACGGGTCAGGACAGGCCCAAACATAGAGAAGAAAAAAAATTTCCTTCCGATCCGTTCGAACCCGACCCTAGTTAGAAAATTCAAAAATAAATGCAAAAAAATTTTAAAAATTAGAAAACATCGTACAGGCTTCATTTCAAGAATATACGGGTCAGGACAGGCCAAAAAATAGAGAAGAAAAAAAATTTCTTTCCTATCCGTTCGAACCCGACCCGAGTTAGAAAATTCAAAAATAAATGCAAAAAAATTCTAAAAATTAAAAAACTTCATCCAGGCTTCATTTCAAGAATAAACGGGTCAGGACAGGCCAAAAAATAGAGAAGAAAAAAAATTTCCTTCCGATCCGTTCGAACCCGACCCGAGTTAGAAAATTCAAAAATAAATGCCAGAAAATTCTAAAAATTAAAAAAAATCATCCAGGCTTCATTTCAAGACGAAACGGGTCAGGACAGGCCCAAACATAGAGAAGAAAAAAAATTTCCTTCCGATCCGTTCGAACCCGACCCTAGTTAGAAAATTCAAAAATAAATGCAAAAAAAATTTAAAAATTAATAAACATCGTACAGGCTTCATTTCAAGAATAAACGGGTCGGGACAGGCCAAAAAATAGAGAAGAAAAAAAATTTCCTTCCGATCCGTTCGAACCCGACCCGAGTTAGAAAATTCAAAAATAAATGCAAAAAAAATTCTAAAAATTAAAAAACTTCGTCCAGGCTTAATTTCAAGAATAAACGGGTCAGGACAGCCAAAAAATAGAGAAGAAAAGAAATTTCCTTCCGATCCGTTCGAACCCGACCCTAGTTAGAAAATTCAAAAATAAATGCAAAAAAAATTTAAAAATTAAAAAACATCATACAGGCTTCATTTCAAGAATAAACGGGTCAGGATAGGCCAAAAAATAGAGAAGAGAAAAAATTTCCTTCCGATCCGTTCGAACCCGACCTGAGTTAGAAAATTCAAAAATAAATGCAAGAAAATTCTAAAAATTAAAAAAAATCATCCAGGCTTCATTTCAAGACGAAACGGGTCAGGACAGGCCCAAACATAGAGAAGAAAAAAAATTTCCTTCCGATCCGTTTGAACCCGACCCTAGTTAGAAAATTCAAAAATAAATGCAAAAAAATTTTAAAAATTAAAAAACATCATACAGGCTTCATTTCAAGAATAAACGAGTCAGGACAGGCCAAAAAAAAGAGAAGAAAAAAAATTTCCTTCCTATCCGTTCGAACCCGACCCGAGTTAGAAAATTCAAAAATAAGTGCAAAAAAAATTCTAAAAATTAAAAAACTTCGTCCAGGCTTCATTTCAAGAATAAACGGGTCAGGACAGGCCAAAAAATAGAGAAGAAAAGAAATTTCCTTCCGATCCGTTCGAACCCGACCCTAGTTAGAAAATTCAAAAATAAATGCAAAAAAAATTTAAAAATTAAAAAACATCATACAGGCTGCATTTCAAGAATAAACGGGTCAGGACAGGCCAAAAAATAGAGAAGAAAAAAAATTTCCTTCCGATCCGTTCGAACCCGACCCGAGTTAGAAAATTCAAAAATAAATGCAAGAAAATTCTAAAAATTAAAAAAAATCATCCAGGCTTCATTTCAAGACGAAACGGGTCAGGACAGGCCCAAACATAGAGAAGAAAAAAAATTTCCTTCCGATCCGTTCGAACCCGACCCTAGTTAGAAAATTCAAAAATAAATGCAAAAAAATTTTAAAAATTAGAAAACATCGTACAGGCTTCATTTCAAGAATAAACGGGTCGGGACAGGCCAAAAAATAGAGAAGAAAAAAAATTTCCTTCCTATCCGTTCGAACCCGACCCGAGTTAGAAAATTCAAAAATAAATGCAAAAAAATTCTAAAAATTAAAAAACCTTCATCCAGGCTTCTTTTCAAGACGAAACGGGTCAGGACAGGCCCAAATATAGAGAAGAAAAAAAATTTCCTTCCGATCCGTTCGAACCCGACCCTAGTTAAAAAATTCAAAAATAAATGCAAAAAAAATTTAAAAATTAGAAAACATCGTACAGGCTTCATTTCAAGAATATACGGGTCAGGACAGGCCAAAAAATAGAGAAGAAAAAAAATTTCTTTCCTATCCGTTCGAACCCGACCCGAGTTAGAAAATTCAAAAATAAATGCAAAAAAATTCTAAAAATTAAAAAACTTCATCCAGGCTTCATTTCAAGAATAAACGGGTCAGGACAGGCCAAAAAATAGAGAAGAAAAAAAATTTCCTTCCGATCCGTTCGAACCCGACCCGAGTTAGAAAATTCAAAAATAAATGCCAGAAAATTCTAAAAATTAAAAAAAATCATCCAGGCTTCATTTCAAGACGAAACGGGTCAGGACAGGCCCAAACATAGAGAAGAAAAAAAATTTCCTTCCGATCCGTTCGAACCCGACCCTAGTTAGAAAATTCAAAAATAAATGCAAAAAAAATTTAAAAATTAATAAACATCGTACAGGCTTCATTTCAAGAATAAACGGGTCGGGACAGGCCAAAAAATAGAGAAGAAAAAAAATTTCCTTCCGATCCGTTCGAACCCGACCCGAGTTAGAAAATTCAAAAATAAATGCAAAAAAAATTCTAAAAATTAAAAAACTTCGTCCAGGCTTAATTTCAAGAATAAACGGGTCAGGACAGCCAAAAAATAGAGAAGAAAAGAAATTTCCTTCCGATCCGTTCGAACCCGACCCTAGTTAGAAAATTCAAAAATAAATGCAAAAAAAATTTAAAAATTAAAAAACATCATACAGGCTTCATTTCAAGAATAAACGGGTCAGGATAGGCCAAAAAATAGAGAAGAGAAAAAATTTCCTTCCGATCCGTTCGAACCCGACCTGAGTTAGAAAATTCAAAAATAAATGCAAGAAAATTCTAAAAATTAAAAAAAATCATCCAGGCTTCATTTCAAGACGAAACGGGTCAGGACAGGCCCAAACATAGAGAAGAAAAAAAATTTCCTTCCGATCCGTTTGAACCCGACCCTAGTTAGAAAATTCAAAAATAAATGCAAAAAAATTTTAAAAATTAAAAAACATCATACAGGCTTCATTTCAAGAATAAACGAGTCAGGACAGGCCAAAAAAAAGAGAAGAAAAAAAATTTCCTTCCTATCCGTTCGAACCCGACCCGAGTTAGAAAATTCAAAAATAAGTGCAAAAAAAATTCTAAAAATTAAAAAACTTCGTCCAGGCTTCATTTCAAGAATAAACGGGTCAGGACAGGCCAAAAAATAGAGAAGAAAAGAAATTTCCTTCCGATCCGTTCGAACCCGACCCTAGTTAGAAAATTCAAAAATAAATGCAAAAAAAATTTAAAAATTAAAAAACATCATACAGGCTGCATTTCAAGAATAAACGGGTCAGGACAGGCCAAAAAATAGAGAAGAAAAAAAATTTCCTTCCGATCCGTTCGAACCCGACCCGAGTTAGAAAATTCAAAAATAAATGCAAGAAAATTCTAAAAATTAAAAAAAATCATCCAGGCTTCATTTCAAGACGAAACGGGTCAGGACAGGCCCAAACATAGAGAAGAAAAAAAATTTCCTTCCGATCCGTTCGAACCCGACCCTAGTTAGAAAATTCAAAAATAAATGCAAAAAAATTTTAAAAATTAGAAAACATCGTACAGGCTTCATTTCAAGAATAAACGGGTCGGGACAGGCCAAAAAATAGAGAAGAAAAAAAATTTCCTTCCTATCCGTTCGAACCCGACCCGAGTTAGAAAATTCAAAAATAAATGCAAAAAAATTCTAAAAATTAAAAAACCTTCATCCAGGCTTCTTTTCAAGACGAAACGGGTCAGGACAGGCCCAAATATAGAGAAGAAAAAAAATTTCCTTCCGATCCGTTCGAACCCGACCCTAGTTAAAAAATTCAAAAATAAATGCAAAAAAAATTTAAAAATTAATAAACATCATACAGGCTTCATTTCAAGAATAAACGGGTCAGGACAGGCCAAAAAATAGAGAAGAAAAAAAATTTCCTTCCGATCCGTTCGAACCCGACCCGAGTTAGAAAATTCAAAAATAAATGCAAAAAAAATTCTAAAAATTAAAAAACTTCGTCCAGGCTTCATTTCAAGAATAAACGGGTCAGGACAGCCAAAAAATAGAGAAGAAAAGAAATTTCCTTCCGATCCGTTCGAACCCGACCCTAGTTAGAAAATTCAAAAATAAATGCAAAAAAAATTTAAAAATTAAAAAACATCATACAGGCTTCATTTCAAGAATAAACGGGTCAGGATAGGCCAAAAAATAGAGAAGAGAAAAAATTTCCTTCCGATCCGTTCGAACCCGACCTGAGTTAGAAAATTCAAAAATAAATGCAAGAAAATTCTAAAAATTAAAAAAAATCATCCAGGCTTCATTTCAAGACGAAACGGGTCAGGACAGGCCCAAACATAGAGAAGAAAAAAAATTTCCTTCCTATCCGTTCGAACCCGACCCTAGTTAGAAAATTCAAAAATAAATGCAAAAAAAATTTAAAAATTAATAAACATCATACAGGCTTCATTTCAAGAATAAACGGGTCAGGACAGGCCAAAAAATAGAGAAGAAAAAAAATTTCCTTCCTATCCGTTCGAACCCGACCCGAGTTAGAAAATTCAAAAATAAATGCAAAAAAATTCTAAAAATTAAAAAACCTTCATCCAGGCTTCTTTTCAAGACGAAACGGGTCAGGACAGGCCCAAACATAGAGAAGAAAAAAAATTTCCTTCCGATCCGTTCGAACCCGACCCTAGTTAGAAAATTCAAAAATAAATGCAAAAAAAATTTAAAAATTAATAAACATCATACAGGCTTCATTTCAAGAATAAACGGGTCAGGACAGGCCAAAAAATAGAGAAGAAAAAAAATTTCCTTCCAATCCGTTCGAACCCGACCCTAGTTAGAAAATTCAAAAATAAATGCAAAAAAATTTTAAAAATTAGAAAACATCGTACAGGCTTCATTTCAAGAATATACGGGTCAGGACAGGCCAAAAAATAGAGAAGAAAAAAAATTTCTTTCCTATCCGTTCAAACCCGACCCGAGTTAGAAAATTCAAAAATAAATGCAAAAAAATTCTAAAAATTAAAAAACTTCATCCAGGCTTCATTTCAAGAATAAACGGGTCAGGACCGGCCAAAAAATAGAGAAGAAAAAAAATTTCCTTCCGATCCGTTCGAACCCGACCCTAGTTAGAAAATTCAAAAATAAATGCAAAAAAAATTTAAAAATTAATAAACATCATCCAGGCTTCATTTCAAGACGAAACGGGTCAGGACAGGCCCAAACATAGAGAAGAAAAAAAATTTCCTTCCGATCCGTTCGAACCCGACCCTAGTTAGAAAATTCAAAAATAAATGCAAAAAAATTTTAAAAATTAGAAAACATCGTACAGGCTTCATTTCAAGAATATACGGGTCAGGACAGGCCAAAAAATAGAGAAGAAAAAAAATTTCTTTCCTATCCGTTCAAACCCGACCCGAGTTAGAAAATTCAAAAATAAATGCAAAAAAATTCTAAAAATTAAAAAACTTCATCCAAGCTTCATTTCAAGAATAAACGGGTCAGGACCGGCCAAAAAATAGAGAAGAAAAAAAATTTCCTTCCGATCCGTTCGAACCCGACCCGAGTTAGAAAATCCAAAAATAAATGCAAGAAAATTCTAAAAATTAAAAAAAATCATCCAGGCTTCATTTCAAGACGAAACGGGTCAGGACAGGCCCAAACATAGAGAAGAAAAAAAATTTCCTTCCGATCCGTTCGAACCCGACCCTAGTTAGAAAATTCAAAAATGAATGCAAAAAAAATTTAAAAATTAATAAACATCATACAGGCTTCATTTCAAGAATAAACGGGTCAGGACAGGCCAAAAAATAGAGAAGAAAAAAAATTTCCTTCCGATCCGTTCGAACCCGACCCGAGTTAGAAAATTCAAAAATAAATGCAAAAAAAATTCTAAAAATTAAAAAACTTCGTCCAGGCTTCATTTCAAGAATAAACGGGTCAGGACAGCCAAAAAATAGAGAAGAAAAGAAATTTCCTTCCGATCCGTTCGAACCCGACCCTAGTTAGAAAATTCAAAAATAAATGCAAAAAAAATTTAAAAATTAAAAAACATCATACAGGCTTCATTTCAAGAATAAACGGGTCAGGATAGGCCAAAAAATAGAGAAGAGAAAAAATTTCCTTCCGATCCGTTCGAACCCGACCTGAGTTAGAAAATTCAAAAATAAATGCAAGAAAATTCTAAAAATTAAAAAAAATCATCCAGGCTTCATTTCAAGACGAAACGGGTCAGGACAGGCCCAAACATAGAGAAGAAAAAAAATTTCCTTCCTATCCGTTCGAACCCGACCCTAGTTAGAAAATTCAAAAATAAATGCAAAAAAAATTTAAAAATTAATAAACATCATACAGGCTTCATTTCAAGAATAAACGGGTCAGGACAGGCCAAAAAATAGAGAAGAAAAAAAATTTCCTTCCTATCCGTTCGAACCCGACCCGAGTTAGAAAATTCAAAAATAAATGCAAAAAAATTCTAAAAATTAAAAAACCTTCATCCAGGCTTCTTTTCAAGACGAAACGGGTCAGGACAGGCCCAAACATAGAGAAGAAAAAAAATTTCCTTCCGATCCGTTCGAACCCGACCCTAGTTAGAAAATTCAAAAATAAATGCAAAAAAAATTTAAAAATTAATAAACATCATACAGGCTTCATTTCAAGAATAAACGGGTCAGGACAGGCCAAAAAATAGAGAAGAAAAAAAATTTCCTTCCTATCTGTTCGAACCCGACCCGAGTTAGAAAATTCAAAAATAAATGCAAAAAAATTCTAAAAATTAAAAAACCTTCATCCAGGCTTCTTTTCAAGACGAAACGGGTCAGGACAGGCCCAAACATAGAGAAGAAAAAAAATTTCCTTCCGATCCGTTCGAACCCGACCCTAGTTAGAAAATTCAAAAATAAATGTAAAAAAATTTTAAAAATTAGAAAACATCGTACAGGCTTCATTTCAAGAATATACGGGTCAGGACAGGCCAAAAAATAGAGAAGAAAAAAAATTTCTTTCCTATCCGTTCGAACCCGACCCGAGTTAGAAAATTCAAAAATAAATGCAAAAAAATTCTAAAAATTAAAAAACCTTCATCCAGGCTTCTTTTCAAGACGAAACGGGTCAGGACAGGCCCAAACATAGAGAAGAAAAAAAATTTCCTTCCGATCCGTTCGAACCCGACCCTAGTTAGAAAATTCAAAAATAAATGCAAAAAAAATTTAAAAATTAATAAACATCATACAGGCTTCATTTCAAGAATAAACGGGTCAGGACAGGCCAAAAAATAGAGAAGAAAAAAAATTTCCTTCCTATCTGTTCGAACCCGACCCGAGTTAGAAAATTCAAAAATAAATGCAAAAAAATTCTAAAAATTAAAAAACCTTCATCCAGGCTTCTTTTCAAGACGAAACGGGTCAGGACAGGCCCAAACATAGAGAAGAAAAAAAATTTCCTTCCGATCCGTTCGAACCCGACCCTAGTTAGAAAATTCAAAAATAAATGCAAAAAAAATTTAAAAATTAATAAACATCATACAGGCTTCATTTCAAGAATAAACGGGTCAGGACAGGCCAAAAAATAGAGAAGAAAAAAAATTTCCTTCCGATCCGTTCGAACCCGACCCGAGTTAGAAAATTCAAAAATAAATGCAAAAAAAATTCTAAAAATTAAAAAACTTCGTCCAGGCTTCATTTCAAGAATAAACGGGTCAGGACAGCCAAAAAATAGAGAAGAAAAGAAATTTCCTTCCGATCCGTTCGAACCCGACCCTAGTTAGAAAATTCAAAAATAAATGCAAAAAAAATTTAAAAATTAAAAAACATCATACAGGCTTCATTTCAAGAATAAACGGGTCAGGATAGGCCAAAAAATAGAGAAGAGAAAAAATTTCCTTCCGATCCGTTCGAACCCGACCTGAGTTAGAAAATTCAAAAATAAATGCAAGAAAATTCTAAAAATTAAAAAAAATCATCCAGGCTTCATTTCAAGACGAAACGGGTCAGGACAGGCCCAAACATAGAGAAGAAAAAAAATTTCCTTCCTATTCGTTCGAACCCGACCCTAGTTAGAAAATTCAAAAATAAATGCAAAAAAAATTTAAAAATTAATAAACATCATACAGGCTTCATTTCAAGAATAAACGGGTCAGGACAGGCCAAAAAATAGAGAAGAAAAAAAATTTCCTTCCTATCCGTTCGAACCCGACCCGAGTTAGAAAATTCAAAAATAAATGCAAAAAAATTCTAAAAATTAAAAAACCTTCATCCAGGCTTCTTTTCAAGACGAAACGGGTCAGGACAGGCCCAAACATAGAGAAGAAAAAAAATTTCCTTCCGATCCGTTCGAACCCGACCCTAGTTAGAAAATTCAAAAATAAATGCAAAAAAAATTTAAAAATTAATAAACATCATACAGGCTTCATTTCAAGAATAAACGGGTCAGGACAGGCAAAAAATAGAGAAGAAAAAAAATTTCCTTCCTATCTGTTCGAACCCGACCCGAGTTAGAAAATTCAAAAATAAATGCAAAAAAATTCTAAAAATTAAAAAACCTTCATCCAGGCTTCTTTTCAAGACGAAACGGGTCAGGACAGGCCCAAACATAGAGAAGAAAAAAAATTTCCTTCCGATCCGTTCGAACCCGACCCTAGTTAGAAAATTCAAAAATAAATGTAAAAAAATTTTAAAAATTAGAAAACATCGTACAGGCTTCATTTCAAGAATATACGGGTCAGGACAGGCCAAAAAATAGAGAAGAAAAAAAATTTCTTTCCTATCCGTTCGAACCCGACCCGAGTTAGAAAATTCAAAAATAAATGCAAAAAAATTCTAAAAATTAAAAAACCTTCATCCAGGCTTCTTTTCAAGACGAAACGGGTCAGGACAGGCCCAAACATAGAGAAGAAAAAAAATTTCCTTCCGATCCGTTCGAACCCGACCCTAGTTAGAAAATTCAAAAATAAATGCAAAAAAAATTTAAAAATTAATAAACATCATACAGGCTTCATTTCAAGAATAAACGGGTCAGGACAGGCCAAAAAATAGAGAAGAAAAAAAATTTCCTTCCTATCTGTTCGAACCCGACCCGAGTTAGAAAATTCAAAAATAAATGCAAAAAAATTCTAAAAATTAAAAAACCTTCATCCAGGCTTCTTTTCAAGACGAAACGGGTCAGGACAGGCCCAAACATAGAGAAGAAAAAAAATTTCCTTCCGATCCGTTCGAACCCGACCCTAGTTAGAAAATTCAAAAATAAATGTAAAAAAATTTTAAAAATTAGAAAACATCGTACAGGCTTCATTTCAAGAATATACGGGTCAGGACAGGCCAAAAAATAGAGAAGAAAAAAATTTTCTTACCTATCCGTTCGAACCCGACCCGAGTTAGAAAATTCAAAAATAAATGCAAAAAAATTCTAAAAATTAAAAAACCTTCATCCAGGCTTCTTTTCAAGATGAAACGGGTCAGGACAGGCCCAAACATAGAGAAGAAAAAAAATTTGCTTCCGATCCGTTCGAACCCGACCCTAGTTAGAAAATTCAAAAATAAATGCAAAAAAAATTTAAAAATTAATAAACATCATACAGGCTTCATTTCAAGAATAAACGGGTCAGGACAGGCCAAAAAATAGAGAAGAAAAAAAATTTCCTTCCTATCCGTTCGAACCCGACCCGAGTTAGAAAATTCAAAAATAAATGCAAAAAAATTCTAAAAATTAAAAAACCTTCATCCAGGCTTCTTTTCAAGACGAAACGGGTCAGGACAGGCCCAAACATAGAGAAGAAAAAAAATTTCCTTCCGATCCGTTCGAACCCGACCCTAGTTAGAAAATTCAAAAATAAATGCAAAAAAATTTTAAAAATTAGAAAACATCGTACAGGCTTCATTTCAAGAATATACGGGTCAGGACAGGCCAAAAAATAGAGAAGAAAAAAAATTTCTTTCCTATCCGTTCAAACCCGACCCGAGTTAGAAAATTCAAAAATAAATGCAAAAAAATTCTAAAAATTAAAAAACTTCATCCAGGCTTCATTTCAAGAATAAACGGGTCAGGACCGGCCAAAAAATAGAGAAGAAAAAAAATTTCCTTCCGATCCGTTCGAACCCGACCCGAGTTAGAAAATCCAAAAATAAATGCAAGAAAATTCTAAAAATTAAAAAAAATCATCCAGGCTTCATTTCAAGACGAAACGGGTCAGGACAGGCCCAAACATAGAGAAGAAAAAAAATTTCCTTCCGATCCGTTCGAACCCGACCCTAGTTAGAAAATTCAAAAATAAATGCAAAAAAATTTTAAAAATTAGAAAACATCGTACAGGCTTCATTTCAAGAATAAACGGGTCAGGATAGGCCAAAAAATAGAGAAGAAAAAAAATTTCCTTCCTATCCGTTCGAACCCGACCCGAGTTAGAAAATTCAAAAATAAATGTAAAAAAATTCTAAAAATTAAAAAACCTTCATCCAGGCTTCTTTTCAAGACGAAACGGGTCAGGACAGGCCCAAACATAGAGAAGAAAAAAAATTTCCTTCCGATCCGTTCGAACCCGACCCTAGTTAGAAAATTCAAAAATAAATGCAAAAAAAATTTAAAAATTAATAAACATCATACAGGCTTCATTTCAAGAATAAACGGGTCAGGACAGGCCAAAAAATAGAGAAGAAAAAAAATTTCCTTCCGATCCGTTCGAACCCGACCCGAGTTAGAAAATTCAAAAACTAAATGCAAAAAAAATTCTAAAAATTAAAAAACTTCGTCCAGGCTTCATTTCAAGAATAAACGGGTCAGGACAGCCAAAAAATAGAGAAGAAAAGAAATTTCCTTCCGATCCGTTCGAACCCGACCCTAGTTAGAAAATTCAAAAATAAATGCAAAAAAAATTTAAAAATTAAAAAACATCATACAGGCATCATTTCAAGAATAAACGGGTCAGGATAGGCCAAAAAATAGAGAAGAGAAAAAATTTCCTTCCGATCCGTTCGAACCCGACCTGAGTTAGAAAATTCAAAAATAAATGCAAGAAAATTCTAAAAATTAAAAAAAATCATCCAGGCTTCATTTCAAGACGAAACGGGTCAGGACAGGCCCAAACATAGAGAAGAAAAAAAATTTCCTTCCTATCCGTTCGAACCCGACCCTAGTTAGAAAATTCAAAAATAAATGCAAAAAAAATTTAAAAATTAATAAACATCATACAGGCTTCATTTCAAGAATAAACGGGTCAGGACAGGCCAAAAAATAGAGAAGAAAAAAAATTTCCTTCCTATCCGTTCGAACCCGACCCGAGTTAGAAAATTCAAAAATAAATGCAAAAAAATTCTAAAAATTAAAAAACCTTCATCCAGGCTTCTTTTCAAGACGAAACGGGTCAGGACAGGCCCAAACATAGAGAAGAAAAAAAATTTCCTTCCGATCCGTTCGAACCCGACCCTAGTTAGAAAATTCAAAAATAAATGCAAAAAAAATTTAAAAATTAATAAACATCATACAGGCTTCATTTCAAGAATAAACGGGTCAGGACAGGCCAAAAAATAGAGAAGAAAAAAAATTTCCTTCCTATCTGTTCGAACCCGACCCGAGTTAGAAAATTCAAAAATAAATGCAAAAAAATTCTAAAAATTAAAAAACCTTCATCCAGGCTTCTTTTCAAGACGAAACGGGTCAGGACAGGCCCAAACATAGAGAAGAAAAAAAATTTCCTTCCGATCCGTTCGAACCCGACCCTAGTTAGAAAATTCAAAAATAAATGTAAAAAAATTTTAAAAATTAGAAAACATCGTACAGGCTTCATTTCAAGAATATACGGGTCAGGACAGGCCAAAAAATAGAGAAGAAAAAAAATTTCTTTCCTATCCGTTCGAACCAGACCCGAGTTAGAAAATTCAAAAATAAATGCAAAAAAATTCTAAAAATTAAAAAACCTTCATCCAGGCTTCTTTTCAAGACGAAACGGGTCAGGACAGGCCCAAACATAGAGAAGAAAAAAAATTTCCTTCCGATCCGTTCGAACCCGACCCTAGTTAGAAAATTCAAAAATAAATGCAAAAAAATTTTAAAAATTAGAAAACATCGTACAGGCTTCATTTCAAGAATATACGGGTCAGGACAGGCCAAAAAATAGAGAAGAAAAAAAATTTCTTTCCTATCCGTTCAAACCCGACCCGAGTTAGAAAATTCAAAAATAAATGCAAAAAAATTCTAAAAATTAAAAAACTTCATCCAGGCTTCATTTCAAGAATAAACGGGTCAGGACCGGCCAAAAAATAGAGAAGAAAAAAAATTTCCTTCCGATCCGTTCGAACCCGACCCGAGTTAGAAAATCCAAAAATAAATGCAAGAAAATTCTAAAAATTAAAAAAAATCATCCAGGCTTCATTTCAAGACGAAACGGGTCAGGACAGGCCCAAACATAGAGAAGAAAAAAAATTTCCTTCCGATCCGTTCGAACCCGACCCTAGTTAGAAAATTCAAAAATAAATGCAAAAAAATTTTAAAAATTAGAAAACATCGTACAGGCTTCATTTCAAGAATATACGGGTCAGGACAGGCCAAAAAATAGAGAAGAAAAAAAATTTCTTTCCTATCCGTTCAAACCCGACCCGAGTTAGAAAATTCAAAAATAAATGCAAAAAAATTCTAAAAATTAAAAAACTTCATCCAGGCTTCATTTCAAGAATAAACGGGTCAGGACCGGCCAAAAAATAGAGAAGAAAAAAAATTTCCTTCCGATCCGTTCGAACCCGACCCGAGTTAGAAAATCCAAAAATAAATGCAAGAAAATTCTAAAAATTAAAAAAAATCATCCAGGCTTCATTTCAAGACGAAACGGGTCAGGACAGGCCCAAACATAGAGAAGAAAAAAAATTTCCTTCCGATCCGTTCGAACCCGACCCTAGTTAGAAAATTCAAAAATAAATGCAAAAAAATTTTAAAAATTAGAAAACATCGTACAGGCTTCATTTCAAGAATAAACGGGTCAGGATAGGCCAAAAAATAGAGAAGAAAAAAAATTTCCTTCCTATCCGTTCGAACCCGACCCGAGTTAGAAAATTCAAAAATAAATGTAAAAAAATTCTAAAAATTAAAAAACCTTCATCCAGGCTTCTTTTCAAGACGAAACGGGTCAGGACAGGCCCAAACATAGAGAAGAAAAAAAATTTCCTTCCGATCCGTTCGAACCCGACCCTAGTTAGAAAATTCAAAAATAAATTCAAAAAAAATTTAAAAATTAATAAACATCATACAGGCTTCATTTCAAGAATAAACGGGTCAGGACAGGCCAAAAAATAGAGAAGAAAAAAAATTTCCTTCCGATCCGTTCGAACCCGACCCGAGTTAGAAAATTCAAAAACTAAATGCAAAAAAAATTCTAAAAATTAAAAAACTTCGTCCAGGCTTCATTTCAAGAATAAACGGGTCAGGACAGCCAAAAAATAGAGAAGAAAAGAAATTTCCTTCCGATCCGTTCGAACCCGACCCTAGTTAGAAAATTCAAAAATAAATGCAAAAAAAATTTAAAAATTAAAAAACATCATACAGGCATCATTTCAAGAATAAACGGGTCAGGATAGGCCAAAAAATAGAGAAGAGAAAAAATTTCCTTCCGATCCGTTCGAACCCGACCTGAGTTAGAAAATTCAAAAATAAATGCAAGAAAATTCTAAAAATTAAAAAAAATCATCCAGGCTTCATTTCAAGACGAAACGGGTCAGGACAGGCCCAAACATAGAGAAGAAAAAAAATTTCCTTCCTATCCGTTCGAACCCGACCCTAGTTAGAAAATTCAAAAATAAATGCAAAAAAAATTTAAAAATTAATAAACATCATACAGGCTTCATTTCAAGAATAAACGGGTCAGGACAGGCCAAAAAATAGAGAAGAAAAAAAATTTCCTTCCTATCCGTTCGAACCCGACCCGAGTTAGAAAATTCAAAAATAAATGCAAAAAAATTCTAAAAATTAAAAAACCTTCATCCAGGCTTCTTTTCAAGACGAAACGGGTCAGGACAGGCCCAAACATAGAGAAGAAAAAAAATTTCCTTCCGATCCGTTCGAACCCGACCCTAGTTAGAAAATTCAAAAATAAATGCAAAAAAAATTTAAAAATTAATAAACATCATACAGGCTTCATTTCAAGAATAAACGGGTCAGGACAGGCCAAAAAATAGAGAAGAAAAAAAATTTCCTTCCTATCTGTTCGAACCCGACCCGAGTTAGAAAATTCAAAAATAAATGCAAAAAAATTCTAAAAATTAAAAAACCTTCATCCAGGCTTCTTTTCAAGACGAAACGGGTCAGGACAGGCCCAAACATAGAGAAGAAAAAAAATTTCCTTCCGATCCGTTCGAACCCGACCCTAGTTAGAAAATTCAAAAATAAATGTAAAAAAATTTTAAAAATTAGAAAACATCGTACAGGCTTCATTTCAAGAATATACGGGTCAGGACAGGCCAAAAAATAGAGAAGAAAAAAAATTTCTTTCCTATCCGTTCGAACCAGACCCGAGTTAGAAAATTCAAAAATAAATGCAAAAAAATTCTAAAAATTAAAAAACCTTCATCCAGGCTTCTTTTCAAGACGAAACGGGTCAGGACAGGCCCAAACATAGAGAAGAAAAAAAATTTCCTTCCGATCCGTTCGAACCCGACCCTAGTTAGAAAATTCAAAAATAAATGCAAAAAAATTTTAAAAATTAGAAAACATCGTACAGGCTTCATTTCAAGAATATACGGGTCAGGACAGGCCAAAAAATAGAGAAGAAAAAAAATTTCTTTCCTATCCGTTCAAACCCGACCCGAGTTAGAAAATTCAAAAATAAATGCAAAAAAATTCTAAAAATTAAAAAACTTCATCCAGGCTTCATTTCAAGAATAAACGGGTCAGGACCGGCCAAAAAATAGAGAAGAAAAAAAATTTCCTTCCGATCCGTTCGAACCCGACCCGAGTTAGAAAATCCAAAAATAAATGCAAGAAAATTCTAAAAATTAAAAAAAATCATCCAGGCTTCATTTCAAGACGAAACGGGTCAGGACAGGCCCAAACATAGAGAAGAAAAAAAATTTCCTTCCGATCCGTTCGAACCCGACCCTAGTTAGAAAATTCAAAAATAAATGCAAAAAAATTTTAAAAATTAGAAAACATCGTACAGGCTTCATTTCAAGAATATACGGGTCAGGACAGGCCAAAAAATAGAGAAGAAAAAAAATTTCTTTCCTATCCGTTCAAACCCGACCCGAGTTAGAAAATTCAAAAATAAATGCAAAAAAATTCTAAAAATTAAAAAACTTCATCCAGGCTTCATTTCAAGAATAAACGGGTCAGGACCGGCCAAAAAATAGAGAAGAAAAAAAATTTCCTTCCGATCCGTTCGAACCCGACCCGAGTTAGAAAATCCAAAAATAAATGCAAGAAAATTCTAAAAATTAAAAAAAATCATCCAGGCTTCATTTCAAGACGAAACGGGTCAGGACAGGCCCAAACATAGAGAAGAAAAAAAATTTCCTTCCGATCCGTTCGAACCCGACCCTAGTTAGAAAATTCAAAAATAAATGCAAAAAAATTTTAAAAATTAGAAAACATCGTACAGGCTTCATTTCAAGAATAAACGGGTCAGGATAGGCCAAAAAATAGAGAAGAAAAAAAATTTCCTTCCTATCCGTTCGAACCCGACCCGAGTTAGAAAATTCAAAAATAAATGCAAAAAAATTCTAAAAATTAAAAAACCTTCATCCAGGCTTCTTTTCAAGACGAAACGGGTCAGGACAGGCCCAAACATAGAGAAGAAAAAAAATTTCCTTCCGATCCGTTCGAACCCGACCCTAGTTAGAAAATTCAAAAATAAATGCAAAAAAAATTTAAAAATTAATAAACATCATACAGGCTTCATTTCAAGAATAAACGGGTCAGGACAGGCCAAAAAATAGAGAAGAAAAAAAATTTCCTTCCGATCCGTTCGAACCCGACCCGAGTTAGAAAATTCAAAAATAAATGCAAAAAAAATTCTAAAAATTAAAAAACTTCGTCCAGGCTTCATTTCAAGAATAAACGGGTCAGGACAGCCAAAAAATAGAGAAGAAAAGAAATTTCCTTCCGATCCGTTCGAACCCGACCCTAGTTAGAAAATTCAAAAATAAATGCAAAAAAAATTTAAAAATTAAAAAACATCATACAGGCTTCATTTCAAGAATAAACGGGTCAGGATAGGCCAAAAAATAGAGAAGAGAAAAAATTTCCTTCCAATCCGTTCGAACCCGACCTGAGTTAGAAAATTCAAAAATAAATGCAAGAAAATTCTAAAAATTAAAAAAAATCATCCAGGCTTCATTTCAAGACGAAACGGGTCAGGACAGGCCCAAACATAGAGAAGAAAAAAAATTTCCTTCCTATCCGTTCGAACCCGACCCTAGTTAGAAAATTCAAAAATAAATGCAAAAAAAATTTAAAAATTAATAAACATCATACAGGCTTCATTTCAAGAATAAACGGGTCAGGACAGGCCAAAAAATAGAGAAGAAAAAAAATTTCCTTCCTATCCGTTCGAACCCGACCCGAGTTAGAAAATTCAAAAATAAATGCAAAAAAATTCTAAAAATTAAAAAACCTTCATCCAGGCTTCTTTTCAAGACGAAACGGGTCAGGACAGGCCCAAACATAGAGAAGAAAAAAAATTTCCTTCCGATCCGTTCGAACCCGACCCTAGTTAGAAAATTCAAAAATAAATGCAAAAAAAATTTAAAAATTAATAAACATCATACAGGCTTCATTTCAAGAATAAACGGGTCAGGACAGGCCAAAAAATAGAGAAGAAAAAAAATTTCCTTCCTATCTGTTCGAACCCGACCCGAGTTAGAAAATTCAAAAATAAATGCAAAAAAATTCTAAAAATTAAAAAACCTTCATCCAGGCTTCTTTTCAAGACGAAACGGGTCAGGACAGGCCCAAACATAGAGAAGAAAAAAAATTTCCTTCCGATCCGTTCGAACCCGACCCTAGTTAGAAAATTCAAAAATAAATGTAAAAAAATTTTAAAAATTAGAAAACATCGTACAGGCTTCATTTCAAGAATATACGGGTCAGGACAGGCCAAAAAATAGATAAGAAAAAAAATTTCTTTCCTATCCGTTCGAACCCGACCCGAGTTAGAAAATTCAAAAATAAATGCAAAAAAATTCTAAAAATTAAAAAACCTTCATCCAGGCTTCTTTTCAAGACGAAACGGGTCAGGACAGGCCCAAACATAGAGAAGAAAAAAAATTTCCTTCCGATCCGTTCGAACCCGACCCTAGTTAGAAAATTCAAAAATAAATGCAAAAAAAATTTAAAAATTAATAAACATCATACAGGCTTCATTTCAAGAATAAACGGGTCAGGACAGGCCAAAAAATAGAGAAGAAAAAAATTTCCTTCCTATCTGTTCGAACCCGACCCGAGTTAGAAAATTCAAAAATAAATGCAAAAAAATTCTAAAAATTAAAAAACCTTCATCCAGGCTTCTTTTCAAGACGAAACGGGTCAGGACAGGCCCAAACATAGAGAAGAAAAAAAATTTCCTTCCGATCCGTTCGAACCCGACCCTAGTTAGAAAATTCAAAAATAAATGCAAAAAAAATTTAAAAATTAATAAACATCATACAGGCTTCATTTCAAGAATAAACGGGTCAGGACAGGCCAAAAAATAGAGAAGAAAAAAAATTTCCTTCCGATCCGTTCGAACCCGACCCGAGTTAGAAAATTCAAAAATAAATGCAAAAAAAATTCTAAAAATTAAAAAACTTCGTCCAGGCTTCATTTCAAGAATAAACGGGTCAGGACAGCCAAAAAATAGAGAAGAAAAGAAATTTCCTTCCGATCCGTTCGAACCCGACCCTAGTTAGAAAATTCAAAAATAAATGCAAAAAAAATTTAAAAATTAAAAAACATCATACAGGCTTCATTTCAAGAATAAACGGGTCAGGATAGGCCAAAAAATAGAGAAGAGAAAAAATTTCCTTCCGATCCGTTCGAACCCGACCTGAGTTAGAAAATTCAAAAATAAATGCAAGAAAATTCTAAAAATTAAAAAAAATCATCCAGGCTTCATTTCAAGACGAAACGGGTCAGGACAGGCCCAAACATAGAGAAGAAAAAAAATTTCCTTCCTATTCGTTCGAACCCGACCCTAGTTAGAAAATTCAAAAATAAATGCAAAAAAAATTTAAAAATTAATAAACATCATACAGGCTTCATTTCAAGAATAAACGGGTCAGGACAGGCCAAAAAATAGAGAAGAAAAAAAATTTCCTTCCTATCTGTTCGAACCCGACCCGAGTTAGAAAATTCAAAAATAAATGCAAAAAAATTCTAAAAATTAAAAAACCTTCATCCAGGCTTCTTTTCAAGACGAAACGGGTCAGGACAGGCCCAAACATAGAGAAGAAAAAAAATTTCCTTCCGATCCGTTCGAACCCGACCCTAGTTAGAAAATTCAAAAATAAATGTAAAAAAATTTTAAAAATTAGAAAACATCGTACAGGCTTCATTTCAAGAATATACGGGTCAGGACAGGCCAAAAAATAGAGAAGAAAAAAATTTTCTTTCCTATCCGTTCGAACCCGACCCGAGTTAGAAAATTCAAAAATAAATGCAAAAAAATTCTAAAAATTAAAAAACCTTCATCCAGGCTTCTTTTCAAGACGAAACGGGTCAGGACAGGCCCAAACATAGAGAAGAAAAAAAATTTCCTTCCGATCCGTTCGAACCCGACCCTAGTTAGAAAATTCAAAAATAAATGCAAAAAAAATTTAAAAATTAATAAACATCATACAGGCTTCATTTCAAGAATAAACGGGTCAGGACAGGCCAAAAAATAGAGAAGAAAAAAAATTTCCTTCCTATCCGTTCGAACCCGACCCGAGTTAGAAAATTCAAAAATAAATGCAAAAAAATTCTAAAAATTAAAAAACCTTCATCCAGGCTTCTTTTCCAGACGAAACGGGTCAGGACAGGCCCAAACATAGAGAAGAAAAAAAATTTCCTTCCGATCCGTTCGAACCCGACCCGAGTTAGAAAATTCAAAAATAAATGCAAAAAAATTTTAAAAATTAGAAAACATCGTACAGGCTTCATTTCAAGAATATACGGGTCAGGACAGGCCAAAAAATAGAGAAGAAAAAAAATTTCTTTCCTATCCGTTCGAACCCGACCCGAGTTAGAAAATTCAAAAATAAATGCAAAAAAATTCTAAAAATTAAAAAACTTCATCCAGGCTTCATTTCAAGAATAAACGGGTCAGGACAGGCCAAAAAATAGAGAAGAAAAAAAATTTCCTTCCGATCCGTTCGAACCCGACCCGAGTTAGAAAATTCAAAAATAAATGCAAGAAAATTCTAAAAATTAAAAAAAATCATCCAGGCTTCATTTCAAGACGAAACGGGTCAGGACAGGCCCAAACATAGAGAAGAAAAAAAATTTCCTTCCGATCCGTTCGAACCCGACCCTAGTTAGAAAATTCAAAAATAAATGCAAAAAAATTTTAAAAATTAGAAAACATCGTACAGGCTTCATTTCAAGAATAAACGGGTCGGGACAGGCCAAAAAATAGAGAAGAAAAAAAATTTCCTTCCTATCCGTTCGAACCCGACCCGAGTTAGAAAATTCAAAAATAAATGCAAAAAAATTCTAAAAATTAAAAAACCTTCATCCAGGCTTCTTTTCAAGACGAAACGGGTCAGGACAGGCCCAAACATAGAGAAGAAAAAAAATTTCCTTCCGATCCGTTCGAACCCGACCCTAGTTAGAAAATTCAAAAATAAATGCAAAAAAAATTTAAAAATTAATAAACATCATACAGGCTTCATTTCAAGAATAAACGGGTCAGGACAGGCCAAAAAATAGAGAAGAAAAAAAATTTCCTTCCGATCCGTTCGAACCCGACCCGAGTTAGAAAATTCAAAAATAAATGCAAAAAAAATTCTAAAAATTAAAAAACTTCGTCCAGGCTTCATTTCAAGAATAAACGGGTCAGGACAGCCAAAAAATAGAGAAGAAAAGAAATTTCCTTCCGATCCGTTCGAACCCGACCCTAGTTAGAAAATTCAAAAATAAATGCAAAAAAAATTTAAAAATTAAAAAACATCATACAGGCTTCATTTCAAGAATAAACGGGTCAGGATAGGCCAAAAAATAGAGAAGAGAAAAAATTTCCTTCCGATCCGTTCGAACCCGACCTGAGTTAGAAAATTCAAAAATAAATGCAAGAAAATTCTAAAAATTAAAAAAAATCATCCAGGCTTCATTTCCAGACGAAACGGGTCAGGACAGGCCCAAACATAGAGAAGAAACAAAATTTCCTTCCTATCCGTTCGAACCCGACCCTAGTTAGAAAATTCAAAAATAAATGCAAAAAAAATTTAAAAATTAATAAACATCATACAGGCTTCATTTCAAGAATAAACGGGTCAGGACAGGCCAAAAAATAGAAAAGAAAAAAAATTTCCTTCCTATCCGTTCGAACCCGACCCGAGTTAGAAAATTCAAAAATAAATGCAAAAAAATTCTAAAAATTAAAAAACCTTCATACAGGCTTCTTTTCAAGACGAAACGGGTCAGGACAGGCCCAAACATAGAGAAGAAAAAAAATTTCCTTCCGATCCGTTCGAACCCGACCCTAGTTAGAAAATTCAAAAATAAATGCAAAAAAAATTTAAAAATTAATAAACATCATACAGGCTTCATTTCAAGAATAAACGGGTCAGGACAGGCCAAAAAATAGAGAAGAAAAAAAATTTCCTTCCTATCTGTTCGAACCCGACCCGAGTTAGAAAATTCAAAAATAAATGCAAAAAAATTCTAAAAATTAAAAAACCTTCATCCAGGCTTCTTTTCAAGACGAAACGGGTCAGGACAGGCCCAAACATAGAGAAGAAAAAAAATTTCCTTCCGATCCGTTCGAACCCGACCCTAGTTAGAAAATTCAAAAATAAATGCAAAAAAATTTTAAAAATTAGAAAACATCGTACAGGCTTCATTTCAAGAATATACGGGTCAGGACAGGCCAAAAAATAGAGAAGAAAAAAATTTTCTTTCCTATCCGTTCAAACCCGACCCGAGTTAGAAAATTCAAAAATAAATGCAAAAAAATTCTAAAAATTAAAAAACTTCATCCAGGCTTCATTTCAAGAATAAACGGGTCAGGACCGGCCAAAAAATAGAGAAGAAAAAAAATTTCCTTCCGATCCGTTCGAACCCGACCCGAGTTAGAAAATTCAAAAATAAATGCAAGAAAATTCTAAAAATTAAAAAAAATCATCCAGGCTTCATTTCAAGACGAAACGGGTCAGGACAGGCCCAAACATAGAGAAGAAAAAGAATTTCCTTCCGATCCGTTCGAACCCGACCCTAGTTAGAAAATTCAAAAATAAATGCAAAAAAATTTTAAAAATTAGAAAACATCGTACAGGCTTCATTTCAAGAATAAACGGGTCAGGATAGGCCAAAAAATAGAGAAGAAAAGAAATTTCCTTCCTATCCGTTCGAACCCGACCCGAGTTAGAAAATTCAAAAATAAATGCAAAAAAATTCTAAAAATTAAAAAACCTTCATCCAGGCTTCTTTTCTAGACGAAACGGGTCAGGACAGGCCCAAACATAGAGAAGAAAAAAAATTTCCTTCCGATCCGTTCGAACCCGACCCTAGTTAGAAAATTCAAAAATAAATGCAAAAAAAATTTAAAAATTAAAAAATATCATCCAGGCTTCATTTCAAGACGAAATGGGTCAGGACAGGCCGAAAAATAGAGAAGAAAAAAAATTTCCTTCCGATCCGTACGAACCCGACCCGAGTTAGAAAATTCAACAATAAATGCAAAAAAATTCAAAAAATTAAAAAACATCATCCAGGCTTCATTTCAAGACGAAACGGGTCAGGACAGGCCGAAAAATAGAGAAGAAAAAAAATTTCCTTCCGATCCGTTCGAACCCGACCCGAGTTAGAAAATTCAAAAATAAATGTAAAAAAATTCTAAAAATTAAAAAACATCATCCAGGCTTCATTTCAAGACGAAACGGGTCAGGACAGGCCCAAACATAGAGAAGAAAAAAAATTTCCTTCCGATCCGTTCGAACCCGACCCTAGTTAGAAAATTCAAAAATAAATGCAAAAAAATTTTAAAAATTAAAAAACATCATACAGGCTTCATTTCAAGAATAAACGAGTCAGGACAGGCCAAAAAAAAGAGAAGAAAAAAAATTTCCTTCCTATCCGTTCGAACCCGACCTGAGTTAGAAATTTAAAAATAAATGCAAAAAAATTCTAAAAATTAAAAAACATAAGCCAGGCTTCATTTCTAGACGAAACGGGTCAGGACAGGCCGAAAAATAGAGAAAAAAAAATTTTCCTTCCTATCCGTTCGAACCCGACCCGAGTTAGAAAATTCAGAAGTAAATGCAAAAAAATTCTAAAAATTAAAAAACATCATCCAGGCTTCATTTCAAGACGAAACGGGTCAGGACAGGCCGAAAAATAGAGAAGAAAAAAAATTTCCTTCCTATCCGTTCGAACCCGACCCGAGTTAGAAAATTCAAAAATAAATGCAAAAAAATTCTAAAAATTAAAAAACATCATCCACGCTTCATATCAAGACGAAACGGGTCAGGACAGACCGAAAAATAGAGATGAAAAAAAATTTCCTTCCGATCCGTTCGAACCCGACCCGAGTTAGAAAATTCAAAAATAAATGCAAGAAAATTCTAAAAATTAAAAAACATCATCCAGGCTTCATTTCAAGACGAAACGGGTCAGGACAGGCCCAAACATAGAGAAGAAAAAAAATTTCCTTCCTATCCGTTCGAACCCGACCTTAGTTAAAAAATTCAAAAATAAATGCAAAAATATTTTAAAATTAAAAAACTTCATCCAGGCTTCATTTCAAGAATAAACGGGTCAGGACAGGCCAAAAAATAGAGAAGAAAAAAAATTTCCTTCCTATCCGTTCGAACTCGACCCGAGTTAGAAAATTAAAAAATAAATGCAAAAAAATTCTAAAAATTTAAAAACATCGTCCAGGCTTCATTTCAAGACGAAACGGTTCAGGACATCCTGAAAAATAGAGAACAAAAAAAATTTCGTTCCTATCCGTTCGAACTCAACCGGAGTTAGAAAATTCAAAAAAATTAGAAAAATTAAAAAACATCATCCAGGTTTCATTTCAAGACGAAACGGGTCAGGACAGGCCGAAAAATAGAGAAGAAAAAAAATTTCCTTCCGATCCGTACGAACCCGACCCGAGTTAGAAAATTCAACAATAAATGCAAAAAAATTCAAAAAATTAAAAAACATCATCCAGGCTTCATTTCAAGACGAAACGGGTCAGGACAGGCCGAAAAATAGAGAAGAAAAAAAATTTCCTTCCGATCCGTTCGAACCCGACCCTAGTTAGAAAATTCAAAAATAAATGCAAGAAAATTCTAAAAATTAAAAAAAATCATCCAGGCTTCATTTCAAGACGAAACGGGTCAGGACAGGCCCAAACATAGAGAAGAAAAAAAATTTCCTTCCTATCCGTTCGAACCCGACCCTAGTTAGAAAATTCAAAAATAAATGCAAAAAAAATTTAAAAATTAATAAACATCATACAGGCTTCATTTCAAGAATAAACGGGTCAGGACAGGCCAAAAAATAGAGAAGGAAAAAAATTTCCTTCCTATCCGTTCGAACCCGACCCGAGTTAGAAAATTCAAAAATAAATGCAAAAAAATTCTAAAAATTAAAAAACCTTCATCCAGGCTTCTTTTCAAGACGAAACGGGTCAGGACAGGCCCAAACATAGAGAAGAAAAAAAATTTCCTTCCGATCCGTTCGAACCCGACCCTAGTTAGAAAATTCAAAAATAAATGCAAAAAAAATTTAAAAATTAATAAACATCATACAGGCTTCATTTCAAGAATAAACGGGTCAGGACAGGCCAAAAAATAGAGAAGAAAAAAAATTTCCTTCCTATCTGTTCGAACCCGACCCGAGTTAGAAAATTCAAAAATAAATGCAAAAAAATTCTAAAAATTAAAAAACCTTCATCCAGGCTTCTTTTCAAGACGAAACGGGTCAGGACAGGCCCAAACATAGAGAAGAAAAAAAATTTCCTTCCGATCCGTTCGAACCCGACCCTAGTTAGAAAATTCAAAAATAAATGTAAAAAAATTTTAAAAATTAGAAAACATCGTACAGGCTTCATTTCAAGAATATACGGGTCAGGACAGGCCAAAAAATAGAGAAGAAAAAAAATTTCTTTCCTATCCGTTCGAACCCGACCCGAGTTAGAAAATTCAAAAATAAATGCAAAAAAATTCTAAAAATTAAAAAACCTTCATCCAGGCTTCTTTTCAAGACGAAACGGGTCAGGACAGGCCCAAACATAGAGAAGAAAAAAAATTTCCTTCCGATCCGTTCGAACCCGACCCTAGTTAGAAAATTCAAAAATAAATGCAAAAAAAATTTAAAAATTAATAAACATCATACAGGCTTCATTTCAAGAATAAACGGGTCAGGACAGGCCAAAAAATAGAGAAGAAAAAAAATTTCCTTCCTATCTGTTCGAACCCGACCCGAGTTAGAAAATTCAAAAATAAATGCAAAAAAATTCTAAAAATTAAAAAACCTTCATCCAGGCTTCTTTTCAAGACGAAACGGGTCAGGACAGGCCCAAACATAGAGAAGAAAAAAAATTTCCTTCCGATCCGTTCGAACCCGACCCTAGTTAGAAAATTCAAAAATAAATGTAAAAAAATTTTAAAAATTAGAAAACATCGTACAGGCTTCATTTCAAGAATATACGGGTCAGGACAGGCCAAAAAATAGAGAAGAAAAAAAATTTCTTTCCTATCCGTTCGAACCCGACCCGAGTTAGAAAATTAAAAAATAAATGCAAAAAAATTCTAAAAATTAAAAAACCTTCATCCAGGCTTCTTTTCAAGACGAAACGGGTCAGGACAGGCCCAAACATAGAGAAGAAAAAAAATTTCCTTCCGATCCGTTCGAACCCGACCCTATTAGAAAATTCAAAAATAAATGCAAAAAAAATTTAAAAATTAATAAACATCATACAGGCTTCATTTCAAGAATAAACGGGTCAGGACAGGCCAAAAAATAGAGAAGAAAAAAAATTTCCTTCCTATCTGTTCGAACCCGACCCGAGTTAGAAAATTCAAAAATAAATGCAAAAAAATTCTAAAAATTAAAAAACCTTCATCCAGGCTTCTTTTCAAGACGAAACGGGTCAGGACAGGCCCAAACATAGAGAAGAAAAAAAATTTCCTTCCGATCCGTTCGAACCCGACCCTAGTTAGAAAATTCAAAAATAAATGTAAAAAAATTTTAAAAATTAGAAAACATCGTACAGGCTTCATTTCAAGAATATACGGGTCAGGACAGGCCAAAAAATAGAGAAGAAAAAAATTTTCTTTCCTATCCGTTCGAACCCGACCCGAGTTAGAAAATTCAAAAATAAATGCAAAAAAATTCTAAAAATTAAAAAACCTTCATCCAGGCTTCTTTTCAAGACGAAACGGGTCAGGACAGGCCCAAACATAGAGAAGAAAAAAAATTTCCTTCCGATCCGTTCGAACCCGACCCTAGTTAGAAAATTCAAAAATAAATGCAAAAAAAATTTAAAAATTAATAAACATCATACAGGCTTCATTTCAAGAATAAACGGGTCAGGACAGGCCAAAAAATAGAGAAGAAAAAAAATTTCCTTCCTATCCGTTCGAACCCGACCCGAGTTAGAAAATTCAAAAATAAATGCAAAAAAATTATAAAAATTAAAAAACCTTCATCCAGGCTTCTTTTCAAGACGAAACGGGTCAGGACAGGGCCAAACATAGAGAAGAAAAAAAATTTCCTTCCGATCCGTTCGAACCCGACCCTAGTTAGAAAATTCAAAAATAAATGCAAAAAAATTTTAAAAATTAGAAAACATCGTACAGGCTTCATTTCAAGAATATACGGGTCAGGACAGGCCAAAAAATAGAGAATAAAAAAAATTTCTTTCCTATCCGTTCAAACCCGACCCGAGTTAGAAAATTCAAAAATAAATGCAAAAAAATTCTAAAAATTAAAAAACTTCATCCAGGCTTCATTTCAAGAATAAACGGGTCAGGACCGGCCAAAAAATAGAGAAGAAAAAAAATTTCCTTCCGATCCGTTCGAACCCGACCCGAGTTAGAAAATCCAAAAATAAATGCAAGAAAATTCTAAAAATTAAAAAAAATCATCCAGGCTTCATTTCAAGACGAAACGGGTCAGGACAGGCCCAAACATAGAGAAGAAAAAAAATTTCCTTCCGATCCGTTCGAACCCGACCCTAGTTAGAAAATTCAAAAATAAATGCAAAAAAATTTTAAAAATTAGAAAACATCGTACAGGCTTCATTTCAAGAATAAACGGGTCAGGATAGGCCAAAAAATAGAGAAGAAAAAAAATTTCCTTCCTATCCGTTCGAACCCGACCCGAGTTAGAAAATTCAAAAATAAATGCAAAAAAATTCTAAAAATTAAAAAACCTTCATCCAGGCTTCTTTTCAAGACGAAACGGGTCAGGACAGGCCCAAACATAGAGAAGAAAAAAAATTTCCTTCCGATCCGTTCGAACCCGACCCTAGTTAGAAAATTCAAAAATAAATGCAAAAAAAATTTAAAAATTAATAAACATCATACAGGCTTCATTTCAAGAATAAACGGGTCAGGACAGGCCAAAAAATAGAGAAGAAAAAAAATTTCCTTCCGATCCGTTCGAACCCGACCCGAGTTAGAAAATTCAAAAATAAATGCAAAAAAAATTCTAAAAATTAAAAAACTTCGTCCAGGCTTCATTTCAAGAATAAACGGGTCAGGACAGCCAAAAAATAGAGAAGAAAAGAAATTTCCTTCCGATCCGTTCGAACCCGACCCTAGTTAGAAAATTCAAAAATAAATGCAAAAAAAATTTAAAAATTAAAAAACATTATACAGGCTTCATTTCAAGAATAAACGGGTCAGGATAGGCCAAAAAATAGAGAAGAGAAAAAATTTCCTTCCGATCCGTTCGAACCCGACCTGAGTTAGAAAATTCAAAAATAAATGCAAGAAAATTCTAAAAATTAAAAAAAATCATCCAGGCTTCATTTCAAGACGAAACGGGTCAGGACAGGCCCAAACATAGAGAAGAAAAAAAATTTCCTTCCTATTCGTTCGAACCCGACCCTAGTTAGAAAATTCAAAAATAAATGCAAAAAAAATTTAAAAATTAATAAACATCATACAGGCTTCATTTCAAGAATAAACGGGTCAGGACAGGCCAAAAAATAGAGAAGAAAAAAAATTTCCTTCCTATCCGTTCGAACCCGACCCGAGTTAGAAAATTCAAAAATAAATGCAAAAAAATTCTAAAAATTAAAAAACCTTCATCCAGGCTTCTTTTCAAGACGAAACGGGTCAGGACAGGCCCAAACATAGAGAAGAAAAAAAATTTCCTTCCGATCCGTTCGAACCCGACCCTAGTTAGAAAATTCAAAAATAAATGCAAAAAAAATTTAAAAATTAATAAACATCATACAGGCTTCATTTCAAGAATAAACGGGTCAGGAAAGGCAAAAAATAGAGAAGAAAAAAAATTTCCTTCCTATCTGTTCGAACCCGACCCGAGTTAGAAAATTCAAAAATAAATGCAAAAAAATTCTAAAAATTAAAAAACCTTCATCCAGGCTTCTTTTCAAGACGAAACGGGTCAGGACAGGCCCAAACATAGAGAAGAAAAAAAATTTCCTTCTGATCCGTTCGAACCCGACCCTAGTTAGAAAATTCAAAAATAAATGTAAAAAAATTTTAAAAATTAGAAAACATCGTACAGGCTTCATTTCAAGAATATACGGGTCAGGACAGGCCAAAAAATAGAGAAGAAAAAAAATTTCTTTCCTATCCGTTCGAACCCGACCCGAGTTAGAAAATTCAAAAATAAATGCAAAAAAATTCTAAAAATTAAAAAACCTTCATCCAGGCTTCTTTTCAAGACGAAACGGGTCAGGACAGGCCCAAACATAGAGAAGAAAAAAAATTTCCTTCCGATCCGTTCGAACCCGACCCTAGTTAGAAAATTCAAAAATAAATGCAAAAAAAATTTAAAAATTAATAAACATCATACAGGCTTCATTTCAAGAATAAACGGGTCAGGACAGGCCAAAAAATAGAGAAGAAAAAAAATTTCCTTCCTATCTGTTCGAACCCGACCCGAGTTAGAAAATTCAAAAATAAATGCAAAAAAATTCTAAAAATTAAAAAACCTTCATCCAGGCTTCTTTTCAAGACGAAACGGGTCAGGACAGGCCCAAACATAGAAAAGAAAAAAAATTTCCTTCCGATCCGTTCGAACCCGACCCTAGTTAGAAAATTCAAAAATAAATGTAAAAAAATTTTAAAAATTAGAAAACATCGTACAGGCTTCATTTCAAGAATATACGGGTCAGGACAGGCCAAAAAATAGAGAAGAAAAAAAATTTCTTTCCTATCCGTTCGAACCCGACCCGAGTTAGAAAATTCAAAAATAAATGCAAAAAAATTCTAAAAATTAAAAAACCTTCATCCAGGCTTCTTTTCAAGACGAAACGGGTCAGGACAGGCCCAAACATAGAGAAGAAAAAAAATTTCCTTCCGATCCGTTCGAACCCGACCCTAGTTAGAAAATTCAAAAATAAATGCAAAAAAAATTTAAAAATTAATAAACATCATACAGGCTTCATTTCAAGAATAAACGGGTCAGGACAGGCCAAAAAATAGAGAAGAAAAAAAATTTCCTTCCTATCTGTTCGAACCCGACCCGAGTTAGAAAATTCAAAAATAAATGCAAAAAAATTCTAAAAATTAAAAAACCTTCATCCAGGCTTCTTTTCAAGACGAAACGGGTCAGGACAGGCCCAAACATAGAGAAGAAAAAAAATTTCCTTCCGATCCGTTCGAACCCGACCCTAGTTAGAAAATTCAAAAATAAATGTAAAAAAATTTTAAAAATTAGAAAACATCGTACAGGCTTCATTTCAAGAATATACGGGTCAGGACAGGCCAAAAAATAGAGAAGAAAAAAATTTTCTTTCCTATCCGTTCGAACCCGACCCGAGTTAGAAAATTCAAAAATAAATGCAAAAAAATTCTAAAAATTAAAAAACCTTCATCCAGGCTTCTTTTCAAGACGAAACGGGTCAGGACAGGCCCAAAAATACAGATGAAAAAAAATTTCCTTCCGATCCGTTCGAACCCGACCCTAGTTAGAAAATTCAAAAATAAATGCAAAAAAAATTTAAAAATTAATAAACATCATACAGGCTTCATTTCAAGAATAAACGGGTCAGGACAGGCCAAAAAATAGAGAAGAAAAAAAATTTCCTTCCTATCCGTTCGAACCCGACCCGAGTTAGAAAATTCAAAAATAAATGCAAAAAAATTCTAAAAATTAAAAAACCTTCATCCAGGCTTCTTTTCCAGACGAAACGGGTCAGGACAGGCCCAAACATAGAGAAGAAAAAAAATTTCCTTCCGATCCGTTCGAACCCGACCCTAGTTAGAAAATTCAAAAATAAATGCAAAAAAATTTTAAAAATTAGAAAACATCGTACAGGCTTCATTTCAAGAATATACGGGTCAGGACAGGCCAAAAAATAGAGAAGAAAAAAAATTTCTTTCCTATCCGTTCGAACCCGACCCGAGTTAGAAAATTCAAAAATAAATGCAAAAAAATTCTAAAAATTAAAAAACTTCATCCAGGCTTCATTTCAAGAATAAACGGGTCAGGACAGGCCAAAAAATAGAGAAGAAAAAAAATTTCCTTCCGATCCGTTCGAACCCGACCCGAGTTAGAAAATTCAAAAATAAATGCAAGAAAATTCTAAAAATTAAAAAAAATCATCCAGGCTTCATTTCAAGACGAAACGGGTCAGGACAGGCCCAAACATAGAGAAGAAAAAAAATTTCCTTCCGATCCGTTCGAACCCGACCCTAGTTAGAAAATTCAAAAATAAATGCAAAAAAATTTTAAAAATTAGAAAACATCGTACAGGCTTCATTTCAAGAATAAACGGGTCGGGACAGGCCAAAAAATAGAGAAGAAAAAAAATTTCCTTCCTATCCGTTCGAACCCGACCCGAGTTAGAAAATTCAAAAATAAATGCAAAAAAATTCTAAAAATTAAAAAACCTTCATCCAGGCTTCTTTTCAAGACGAAACGGGTCAGGACAGGCCCAAACATAGAGAAGAAAAAAAATTTCCTTCCGATCCGTTCGAACCCGACCCTAGTTAGAAAATTCAAAAATAAATGCAAAAAAAATTTAAAAATTAATAAACATCATACAGGCTTCATTTCAAGAATAAACGGGTTAGGACAGGCCAAAAAATAGAGAAGAAAAAAAATTTCCTTCCGATCCGTTCGAACCCGACCCGAGTTAGAAAATTCAAAAATAAATGCAAAAAAAATTCTAAAAATTAAAAAACTTCGTCCAGGCTTCATTTCAAGAATAAACGGGTCAGGACAGCCAAAAAATAGAGAAGAAAAGAAATTTCCTTCCGATCCGTTCGAACCCGACCCTAGTTAGAAAATTCAAAAATAAATGCAAAAAAAATTTAAAAATTAAAAAACATCATACAGGCTTCATTTCAAGAATAAACGGGTCAGGATAGGCCAAAAAATAGAGAAGAGAAAAAATTTCCTTCCGATCCGTTCGAACCCGACCTGAGTTAGAAAATTCAAAAATAAATGCAAGAAAATTCTAAAAATTAAAAAAAATCATCCAGGCTTCATTTCCAGACGAAACGGGTCAGGACAGGCCCAAACATAGAGAAGAAACAAAATTTCCTTCCTATCCGTTCGAACCCGACCCTAGTTAGAAAATTCAAAAATAAATGCAAAAAAAATTTAAAAATTAATAAACATCATACAGGCTTCATTTCAAGAATAAACGGGTCAGGACAGGCCAAAAAATAGAAAAGAAAAAAAATTTCCTTCCTATCCGTTCGAACCCGACCCGAGTTAGAAAATTCAAAAATAAATGCAAAAAAATTCTAAAAATTAAAAAACCTTCATACAGGCTTCTTTTCAAGACGAAACGGGTCAGGACAGGCCCAAACATAGAGAAGAAAAAAAATTTCCTTCCGATCCGTTCGAACCCGACCCTAGTTAGAAAATTCAAAAATAAATGCAAAAAAAATTTAAAAATTAATAAACATCATACAGGCTTCATTTCAAGAATAAACGGGTCAGGACAGGCCAAAAAATAGAGAAGAAAAAAAATTTCCTTCCTATCTGTTCGAACCCGACCCGAGTTAGAAAATTCAAAAATAAATGCAAAAAAATTCTAAAAATTAAAAAACCTTCATCCAGGCTTCTTTTCAAGACGAAACGGGTCAGGACAGGCCCAAACATAGAGAAGAAAAATAATTTCCTTCCGATCCGTTCGAACCCGACCCTAGTTAGAAAATTCAAAAATAAATGCAAAAAAATTTTAAAAATTAGAAAACATCGTACAGGCTTCATTTCAAGAATATACGGGTCAGGACAGGCCAAAAAATAGAGAAGAAAAAAATTTTCTTTCCTATCCGTTCAAACCCGACCCGAGTTAGAAAATTCAAAAATAAATGCAAAAAAATTCTAAAAATTAAAAAACTTCATCCAGGCTTCATTTCAAGAATAAACGGGTCAGGACCGGCCAAAAAATAGAGAAGAAAAAAAATTTCCTTCCGATCCGTTCGAACCCGACCCGAGTTAGAAAATTCAAAAATAAATGCAAGAAAATTCTAAAAATTAAAAAAAATCATCCAGGCTTCATTTCAAGACGAAACGGGTCAGGACAGGCCCAAACATAGAGAAGAAAAAGAATTTCCTTCCGATCCGTTCGAACCCGACCCTAGTTAGAAAATTCAAAAATAAATGCAAAAAAATTTTAAAAATTAGAAAACATCGTACAGGCTTCATTTCAAGAATAAACGGGTCAGGATAGGCCAAAAAATAGAGAAGAAAAGAAATTTCCTTCCTATCCGTTCGAACCCGACCCGAGTTAGAAAATTCAAAAATAAATGCAAAAAAATTCTAAAAATTAAAAAACCTTCATCCAGGCTTCTTTTCTAGACGAAACGGGTCAGGACAGGCCCAAACATAGAGAAGAAAAAAAATTTCCTTCCGATCCGTTCGAACCCGACCCTAGTTAGAAAATTCAAAAATAAATGCAAAAAAAATTTAAAAATTTAAAAATATCATCCAGGCTTCATTTCAAGACGAAATGGGTCAGGACAGGCCGAAAAATAGAGAAGAAAAAAAATTTCCTTCCGATCCGTACGAACCCGACCCGAGTTAGAAAATTCAACAATAAATGCAAAAAAATTCAAAAAATTAAAAAACATCATCCAGGCTTCATTTCAAGACGAAACGGGTCAGGACAGGCCGAAAAATAGAGAAGAAAAAAAATTTCCTTCCGATCCGTTCGAACCCGACCCGAGTTAGAAAATTCAAAAATAAATGTAAAAAAATTCTAAAAATTAAAAAACATCATCCAGGCTTCATTTCAAGACGAAACGGGTCAGGACAGGCCCAAACATAGAGAAGAAAAAAAATTTCCTTCCTATCCGTTCGAACCCGACCCGAGTTAGAAAATTAAAAAATAAATGCAAAAAAATTTTAAAAATTAAAAAACATCATACAGGCTTCATTTCAAGAATAAACGAGTCAGGACAGGCCAAAAAAAAGAGAAGAAAAAAAATTTCCTTCCTATCCGTTCGAACCCGACCTGAGTTAGAAATTTAAAAATAAATGCAAAAAAATTCTAAAAATTAAAAAACATAAGCCAGGCTTCATTTCTAGACGAAACGGGTCAGGACAGGCCGAAAAATAGAGAAAAAAAAATTTTCCTTCCTATCCGTTCGAACCCGACCCGAGTTAGAAAATTCAGAAGTAAATGCAAAAAAATTCTAAAAATTAAAAAACATCATCCAGGCTTCATTTCAAGACGAAACGGGTCAGGACAGGCCGAAAAATAGAGAAGAAAAAAAATTTCCTTCCTATCCGTTCGAACCCGACCCGAGTTAGAAAATTCAAAAATAAATGCAAAAAAATTCTAAAAATTAAAAAACATCATCCACGCTTCATATCAAGACGAAACGGGTCAGGACAGACCGAAAAATAGAGATGAAAAAAAATTTCCTTCCGATCCGTTCGAACCCGACCTGAGTTAGAAAATTCAAAAATAAATGCAAGAAAATTCTAAAAATTAAAAAACATCATCCAGGCTTCATTTCAAGACGAAACGGGTCAGGACAGGCCCAAACATAGAGAAGAAAAAAAATTTCCTTCCTATCCGTTCGAACCCGACCTTAGTTAAAAAATTCAAAAATAAATGCAAAAATATTTTAAAATTAAAAAACTTCATCCAGGCTTCATTTCAAGAATAAACGGGTCAGGACAGGCCAAAAAATAGAGAAGAAAAAAAATTTCCTTCCTATCCGTTCGAACTCGACCCGAGTTAGAAAATTAAAAAATAAATGCAAAAAAATTCTAAAAATTTAAAAACATCGTCCAGGCTTCATTTCAAGACGAAACGGTTCAGGACATCCTGAAAAATAGAGAACAAAAAAAATTTCGTTCCTATCCGTTCGAACTCAACCGGAGTTAGAAAATTCAAAAAAATTAGAAAAATTAAAAAACATCATCCAGGTTTCATTTCAAGACGAAACGGGTCAGGACAGGCCGAAAAATAGAGAAGAAAAAAAATTTCCTTCCGATCCGTACGAACCCGACCCGAGTTAGAAAATTCAACAATAAATGCAAAAAAATTCAAAAAATTAAAAAACATCATCCAGGCTTCATTTCAAGACGAAACGGGTCAGGACAGGCCGAAAAATAGAGAAGAAAAAAAATTTCCTTCCGATCCGTTCGAACCCGACCCTAGTTAGAAAATTCAAAAATAAATGCAAGAAAATTCTAAAAATTAAAAAAAATCATCCAGGCTTCATTTCAAGACGAAACGGGTCAGGACAGGCCAAAAAATAGAGAAGAAAAAAAATTTCCTTCCTATCCGTTCGAACCCGACCCTAGTTAGAAAATTCAAAAATAAATGCAAAAAAAATTTAAAAATTAATAAACATCATACAGGCTTCATTTCAAGAATAAACGGGTCAGGACAGGCCAAAAAATAGAGAAGGAAAAAAATTTCCTTCCTATCCGTTCGAACCCGACCCGAGTTAGAAAATTCAAAAATAAATGCAAAAAAATTCTAAAAATTAAAAAACCTTCATCCAGGCTTCTTTTCAAGACGAAACGGGTCAGGACAGGCCCAAACATAGAGAAGAAAAAAAATTTCCTTCCGATCCGTTCGAACCCGACCCTAGTTAGAAAATTCAAAAATAAATGCAAAAAAAATTTAAAAATTAATAAACATCATACAGGCTTCATTTCAAGAATAAACGGGTCAGGACAGGCCAAAAAATAGAGAAGAAAAAAAATTTCCTTCCTATCTGTTCGAACCCGACCCGAGTTAGAAAATTCAAAAATAAATGCAAAAAAATTCTAAAAATTAAAAAACCTTCATCCAGGCTTCTTTTCAAGACGAAACGGGTCAGGACAGGCCCAAACATAGAGAAGAAAAAAAATTTCCTTCCGATCCGTTCGAACCCGACCCTAGTTAGAAAATTCAAAAATAAATGTAAAAAAATTTTAAAAATTAGAAAACATCGTACAGGCTTCATTTCAAGAATATACGGGTCAGGACAGGCCAAAAAATAGAGAAGAAAAAAAATTTCTTTCCTATCCGTTCGAACCCGACCCGAGTTAGAAAATTCAAAAATAAATGCAAAAAAATTCTAAAAATTAAAAAACCTTCATCCAGGCTTCTTTTCAAGACGAAACGGGTCAGGACAGGCCCAAACATAGAGAAGAAAAAAAATTTCCTTCCGATCCGTTCGAACCCGACCCTAGTTAGAAAATTCAAAAATAAATGCAAAAAAAATTTAAAAATTAATAAACATCATACAGGCTTCATTTCAAGAATAAACGGGTCAGGACAGGCCAAAAAATAGAGAAGAAAAAAAATTTCCTTCCTATCTGTTCGAACCCGACCCGAGTTAGAAAATTCAAAAATAAATGCAAAAAAATTCTAAAAATTAAAAAACCTTCATCCAGGCTTCTTTTCAAGACGAAACGGGTCAGGACAGGCCCAAACATAGAGAAGAAAAAAAATTTCCTTCCGATCCGTTCGAACCCGACCCTAGTTAGAAAATTCAAAAATAAATGTAAAAAAATTTTAAAAATTAGAAAACATCGTACAGGCTTCATTTCAAGAATATACGGGTCAGGACAGGCCAAAAAATAGAGAAGAAAAAAAATTTCTTTCCTATCCGTTCGAACCCGACCCGAGTTAGAAAATTAAAAAATAAATGCAAAAAAATTCTAAAAATTAAAAAAACCTTCATCCAGGCTTCTTTTCAAGACGAAACGGGTCAGGACAGGCCCAAACATAGAGAAGAAAAAAAATTTCCTTCCGATCCGTTCGAACCCGACCCTATTAGAAAATTCAAAAATAAATGCAAAAAAAATTTAAAAATTAATAAACATCATACAGGCTTCATTTCAAGAATAAACGGGTCAGGATAGGCCAAAAAATAGAGAAGAAAAAAAATTTCCTTCCTATCTGTTCGAACCCGACCCGAGTTAGAAAATTCAAAAATAAATGCAAAAAAATTCTAAAAATTAAAAAACATTCATCCAGGCTTCTTTTCAAGACGAAACGGGTCAGGACAAGCCCAAACATAGAGAAGAAAAAAAATTTCCTTCCGATCCGGTCGAACCCGACCCTAGTTAGAAAATTCAAAAATAAATGTAAAAAAATTTTAAAAATTAGAAAACATCGTACAGGCTTCATTTCAAGAATATACGGGTCAGGACAGGCCAAAAAATAGAGAAGAAAAAAATTTTCTTTCCTATCCGTTCGAACCCGACCCGAGTTAGAAAATTCAAAAATAAATGCAAAAAAATTCTAAAAATTAAAAAACCTTCATCCAGGCTTCTTTTCAAGACGAAACGGGTCAGGACAGGCCCAAACATAGAGAGGAAAAAAAATTTCCTTCCGATCCGTTCGAACCCGACCCTAGTTAGAAAATTCAAAAATAAATGCAAAAAAAATTTAAAAATTAATAAACATCATACAGGCTTCATTTCAAGAATAAACGGGTCAGGACAGGCCAAAAAATAGAGAAGAAAAAAAATTTCCTTCCTATCCGTTCGAACCCGACCCGAGTTAGAAAATTCAAAAATAAATGCAAAAAAATTATAAAAATTAAAAAACCTTCATCCAGGCTTCTTTTCAAGACGAAACGGGTCAGGACAGGGCCAAACATAGAGAAGAAAAAAAATTTCCTTCCGATCCGTTCGAACCCGACCCTAGTTAGAAAATTCAAAAATAAATGCAAAAAAATTTTAAAAATTAGAAAACATCGTACAGGCTTCATTTCAAGAATATACGGGTCAGGACAGGCCAAAAAATAGAGAAGAAAAAAAATTTCTTTCCTATCCGTTCAAACCCGACCCGAGTTAGAAAATTCAAAAATAAATGCAAAAAAATTCTAAAAATTAAAAAACTTCATCCAGGCTTCATTTCAAGAATAAACGGGTCAGGACCGGCCAAAAAATAGAGAAGAAAAAAAATTTCATTCCGATCCGTTCGAACCCGACCCGAGTTAGAAAATCCAAAAATAAATGCAAGAAAATTCTAAAAATTAAAAAAAATCATCCAGGCTTCATTTCAAGACGAAACGGGTCAGGACAGGCCCAAACATAGAGAAGAAAAAAAATTTCCTTCCGATCCGTTCGAACCCGACCCTAGTTAGAAAATTCAAAAATAAATGCAAAAAATTTTAAAAATTAGAAAACATCGTACAGGCTTCATTTCAAGAATAAACGGGTCAGGATAGGCCAAAAAATAGAGAAGAAAAAAAATTTCATTCCTATCCGTTCGAACCCGACCCGAGTTAGAAAATTCAAAAATAAATGCAAAAAAATTCTAAAAATTAAAAAACCTTCATCCAGGCTTCTTTTCAAGACGAAACGGGTCAGGACAGGCCCAAACATAGAGAAGAAAAAAAATTTCCTTCCGATCCGTTCGAACCCGACCCTAGTTAGAAAATTCAAAAATAAATGCAAAAAAAATTTAAAAATTAATAAACATCATACAGGCTTCATTTCAAGAATAAACGGGTCAGGACAGGCCAAAAAATAGAGAAGAAAAAAAATTTCCTTCCGATCCGTTCGAACCCGACCCGAGTTAGAAAATTCAAAAATAAATGCAAAAAAAATTCTAAAAATTAAAAAACTTCGTCCAGGCTTCATTTCAAGAATAAACGGGTCAGGACAGCCAAAAAATAGAGAAGAAAAGAAATTTCCTTCCGATCCGTTCGAACCCGACCCTAGTTAGAAAATTCAAAAATAAATGCAAAAAAAATTTAAAAATTAAAAAACATCATACAGGCTTCATTTCAAGAATAAACGGGTCAGGATAGGCCAAAAAATAGAGAAGAGAAAAAATTTCCTTCCGATCCGTTCGAACCCGACCTGAGTTAGAAAATTAAAAAATAAATGCAAGAAAATTCTAAAAATTAAAAAAAATCATCCAGGCTTCATTTCAAGACGAAACGGGTCAGGACAGGCCCAAACATAGAGAAGAAAAAAAATTTCCTTCCTATCCGTTCGAACCCGACCCTAGTTAGAAAATTCAAAAATAAATGCAAAAAAAATTTAAAAATTAATAAACATCATACAGGCTTCATTTCAAGAATAAACGGGTCAGGACAGGCCAAAAAATAGAGAAGAAAAAAAATTTCCTTCCTATCCGTTCGAACCCGACCCGAGTTAGAAAATTCAAAAATAAATGCAAAAAAATTCTAAAAATTAAAAAACCTTCATCCAGGCTTCTTTTCAAGACGAAACGGGTCAGGACAGGCCCAAACATAGAGAAGAAAAAAAATTTCCTTCCGATCCGTTCGAACCCGACCCTAGTTAGAAAATTCAAAAATAAATGCAAAAAAAATTTAAAAATTAATAAACATCATACAGGCTTCATTTCAAGAATAAACGGGTCAGGACAGGCCAAAAAATAGAGAAGAAAAAAAATTTCCTTCCTATCTGTTCAAACCCGACCCGAGTTAGAAAATTCAAAAATAAATGCAAAAAAATTCTAAAAATTAAAAAACCTTCATCCAGGCTTCTTTTCAAGACGAAACGGGTCAGGACAGGCCCAAACATAGAGAAGAAAAAAAATTTCCTTCCGATCCGTTCGAACCCGACCCTAGTTAGAAAATTCAAAAATAAATGTAAAAAAATTTTAAAAATTAGAAAACATCGTACAGGCTTCATTTCAAGAATATACGGGTCAGGACAGGCCAAAAAATAGAGAAGAAAAAAAATTTCTTTCCTATCCGTTCGAACCCGACCCGAGTTAGAAAATTCAAAAATAAATGCAAAAAAATTCTAAAAATTAAAAAACCTTCATCCAGGCTTCTTTTCAAGACGAAACGGGTCAGGACAGGCCCAAACATAGAGAAGAAAAAAAATTTCCTTCCGATCCGTTCGAACCCGACCCTAGTTAGAAAATTCAAAAATAAATGCAAAAAAAATTTAAAAATTAATAAACATCATACAGGCTTCATTTCAAGAATAAACGGGTCAGGACAGGCCAAAAAATAGAGAAGAAAAAAAATTTCCTTCCTATCCGTTCGAACCCGACCCGAGTTAGAAAATTCAAAAATAAATGCAAAAAAATTCTAAAAATTAAAAAACCTTCATCCAGGCTTCTTTTCAAGACGAAACGGGTCAGGACAGGCCCAAACATAGAGAAGAAAAAAAATTTCCTTCCGATCCGTTCGAACCAGACCCTAGTTAGAAAATTCAAAAATAAATGCAAAAAAATTTTAAAAATTAGAAAACATCGTACAGGCTTCATTTCAAGAATATACGGGTCAGGACAGGCCAAAAAATAGAGAAGAAAAAAAATTTCTTTCCTATCCTTTCGAACCCGACCCGAGTTAGAAAATTCAAAAATAAATGCAAAAAAATTCTAAAAATTAAAAAACTTCTTCCAGGCTTCATTTCAAGAATAAACAGGTCAGGACCGGCCAAAAAATAGAGAAGAAAAAAAATTTCCTTCCGATCCGTTCGAACCCGACCCGAGTTAGAAAATTCAAAAATAAATGCAAGAAAATTCTAAAAATTAAAAAAAATCATCCAGGCTTCATTTCAAGACGAAACGGGTCAGGACAGGCCCAAACATAGAGAAGAAAAGAAATTTCCTTCCGATCCGTTCGAACCCGACCCTAGTTAGAAAATTCAAAAATAAATGCAAAAAAATTTTAAAAATTAGAAAACATCGTACAGGCTTCATTTCAAGAATAAACGGGTCAGGATAGGCCAAAAAATAGAGAAGAAAAAAAATTTCCTTCCTATCCGTTCGAACCCGACCCGAGTTAGAAAATTCAAAAATAAATGCAAAAAAATTCTAAAAATTAAAAAACCTTCATCCAGGCTTCTTTTCAAGACGAAACGGGTCAGGACAGGCCCAAACATAGAGAAGAAAAAAAATTTCCTTCCGATCCGTTCGAACCCGACCCTAGTTAGAAAATTCAAAAATAAATGCAAAAAAAATTTAAAAATTAATAAACATCATACAGGCTTTATTTCAAGAATAAACGGGTCAGGACAGGCCAAAAAATAGAGAAGAAAAAAAATTTCCTTCCGATCCGTTCGAACCCGACCCGAGTTAGAAAATTCAAAAATAAATGCAAAAAAAATTCTAAAAATTAAAAAACTTCGTCCAGGCTTCATTTCAAGAATAAACGGGTCAGGACAGCCAAAAAATAGAGAAGAAAAGAAATTTCCTTCCGATCCGTTCGAACCCGACCCTAGTTAGAAAATTCAAAAATAAATGCAAAAAAAATTTAAAAATTAAAAAACATCATACAGGCTTCATTTCAAGAATAAACGGGTCAGGATAGGCCAAAAAATAGAGAAGAAAAAAAATTTCCTTCCGATCCGTTCGAACCCGACCTGAGTTAGAAAATTCAAAAATAAATGCAAGAAAATTCTAAAAATTAAAAAAAATCATCCAGGCTTCATTTCAAGACGAAACAGGTCAGGACAGGCCCAAACATAGAGAAGAAAAAAAATTTCCTTCCTATCCGTTCGAACCCGACCCTAGTTAGAAAATTCAAAAATAAATGCAAAAAAAATTTAAAAATTAATAAACATCATACAGGCTTCATTTCAAGAATAAACGGGTCAGGACAGGCCAAAAAATAGAGAAGAAAAAAAATTTCCTTCCTATCCGTTCGAACCCGACCCGAGTTAGAAAATTCAAAAATAAATGTAAAAAAATTCTAAAAATTAAAAAACCTTCATCCAGGCTTCTTTTCAAGACGAAACGGGTCAGGACAGGCCCAAACATAGAGAAGAAAAAAAATTTCCTTCCGATCCGTTCGAACCCGACCCTAGTTAGAAAAATCAAAAATAAATGTAAAAAAATTTTAAAAATTAGAAAACATCGTACAGGCTTCATTTCAAGAATATACGGGTCAGGACAGGCCAAAAAATAGAGAAGAAAAAAAATTTCTTTCCTATCCGTTCGAACCCGACCCGAGTTAGAAAATTCAAAAATAAATGCAAAAAAATTCTAAAAATTAAAAAACCTTCATCCAGGCTTCTTTTCAAGACGAAACGGGTCAGGACAGGCCCAAACATAGAGAAGAAAAAAAATTTCCTTCCGATCCGTTCGAACCCGACCCTAGTTAGAAAATTCAAAAATAAATGCAAAAAAAATTTAAAAATTAATAAACATCATACAGGCTTCATTTCAAGAATAAACGGGTCAGGACAGGCCAAAAAATAGAGAAGAAAAAAAATTTCCTTCCTATCCGTTCGAACCCGACCCGAGTTAGAAAATTCAAAAATAAATGCAAAAAAATTCTAAAAATTAAAAAACCTTCATCCAGGCTTCTTTTCAAGACGAAACGGGTCAGGACAGGCCCAAACATAGAGAAGAAAAAAAATTTCCTTCCGATCCGTTCGAACCCGACCCTAGTTAGAAAATTCAAAAATAAATGCAAAAAAATTTTAAAAATTAGAAAACATCGTACAGGCTTCATTTCAAGAATATACGGGTCAGGACAGGCCAAAAAATAGAGAAGAAAAAAAATTTCTTTCCGATCCGTTCGAACCCGACCCCTACTTAGAAAATTCAAAAATAAATGCAAAAAAAATTTAAAAATTAAAAAACATCATACAGGCTTCATTTCAAGAATAAACGGGTCAGGACAGGCCAAAAAATAGAGAAGAAAAAAAATTTCATTCCGATCCGTTCGAACCCGACCATAGTTAGAAAATTCAAAAATAAATGCAAAAAAAATCTAAAAATTAAAAAACATAATCCAGGCTTCATTTCAAGACGAAACGGGTCAGGACAGGCCCAAAAATACAGATGAAAAAAAATTTCCTTCCGATCCGTTCGAACCCGACCCTAGTTAGAAATTCAAAAATAAATGCAAAAAAAATTTAAAAATTAGAAAACATTGTACAGGCTTCATTTCAAGAATATACGGGTCAGGACAGGCCAAAAAATAGAGAAGAAAAAAAATTTCTTTCCTATCCGTTCGAACTCGACCCGAGTTAGAAAATTCAAAAATAAATGCAAAAAAATTCTAAAAATTAAAAAACTTCATCCAGGCTTCATTTCAAGAATAAACGGGTCAGGACAGGCCAAAAAAAAGAGAAGAAAAAAAATTTCCTTCCTATCCGTTCGAACCCGACCCGAGTTAGAAAATTCGAAAATAAATGCAAAAAAAATTCTAAAAATTAAAAAACTTCGTCCAGGCTTCATTTCAAGAATAAACGGGTCAGGACAGGCCAAAAAATAGAGAAGAAAAAAAATTTCATTCCGATCCGTTCGAACCCGACCATAGTTAGAAAATTCAAAAATAAATGCAAAAAAAATCTAAAAATTAAAAAACATAATCCAGGCTTCATTTCAAGACGAAACGGGTCAGGACAGGCCCAAAAATACAGATGAAAAAAAATTTCCTTCCGATCCGTTCGAACCCGACCCTAGTTAGAAAATTCAAAAATAAATGCAAAAAAAATTTAAAAATTAATAAACATCATACAGGCTTCATTTCAGGAATAAACGGGTCAGGACAGGCCAAAAAATAGAGAAGAAAAAAAATTTCCTTCCTATCCGTTCGGACCCGACCCGAGTTAGAAAATTCAAAAATAAATGCAAAAAAATTCTAAAAATTAAAAAACCTTCATCCAGGCTTCTTTTCAAGACGAAACGGGTCAGGACAGGCCCAAACATAGAGAAGAAAAAAAATTTCCTTCCGATCCGTTCGAACCCGACCCTAGTTAGAAAATTCAAAAATAAATGCAAAAAAATTTTAAAAATTAAAAAACATCGTACAGGCTTCATTTCAAGAATATACGGGTCAGGACAGGCCAAAAAATAGAGAAGAAAAAAAATTTCTTTCCGATCCGTTCGAACCCGACCCCTACTTAGAAAATTCAAAAATAAATGCAAAAAAAATTTAAAAATTAAAAAACATCATACAGGCTTCATTTCAAGAATAAACGGGTCAGGACAGGCCAAAAAATAGAGAAGAAAAAAAATTTCATTCCGATCCGTTCGAACCCGACCATAGTTAGAAAATTCAAAAATAAATGCAAAAAAAATCTAAAAATTAAAAAACATAATCCAGGCTTCATTTCAAGACGAAACGGGTCAGGACAGGCCCAAAAATACAGAAGAAAAAAAATTTCCTTCCGATCCGTTCGAACCCGACCCCTACTTAGAAAATTCAAAAATAAATGCAAAAAAAATTTAAAAATTAATAAACATCATACAGGCTTCATTTCAAGAATAAACGGGTCAGGACAGGCCAAAAAATAGAGAAGAAAAAAAATTTCTTTCCTATCCGTTCGAACCCGACCCGAGTTAGAAAATTCAAAAATAAATGCAAAAAAAATCTAAAAATTAAAAAACATAATCCAGGCTTCATTTCAAGACGAAACGGGTCAGGACAGGCCCAAAAATACAGATGAAAAAAAATTTCCTTCCGATCCGTTCGAACCCGACCCTAGTTAGAAAATTCAAAAATAAATGCAAAAAAAATTTAAAAATTAATAAACATCATACAGGCTTCATTTCAAGAATAAACGGGTCAGGACAGGCCAAAAAATAGAGAAGAAAAAAAATTTCCTTCCTATCCGTTCGAACCCGACCCGAGTTAGAAAATTCAAAAATAAATGCAAAAAAATTCTAAAAATTAAAAAACCTTCATCCAGGCTTCTTTTCAAGACGAAACGGGTCAGGACAGGCCCAAACATAGAGAAGAAAAAAAATTTCCTTCCGATCCGTTCGAACCCGACCCTAGTTAGAAAATTCAAAAATAAATGCAAAAAAATTTTAAAAATTAAAAAACATCGTACAGGCTTCATTTCAAGAATATACGGGTCAGGACAGGCCAAAAAATAGAGAAGAAAAAAAATTTCTTTCCGATCCGTTCGAACCCGACCCCTACTTAGAAAATTCAAAAATAAATGCAAAAAAAATTTAAAAATTAAAAAACATCATACAGGCTTCATTTCAAGAATAAACGGGTCAGGACAGGCCAAAAAATAGAGAAGAAAAAAAATTTCATTCCGATCCGTTCGAACCCGACCATAGTTAGAAAATTCAAAAATAAATGCAAAAAAAATCTAAAAATTAAAAAACATAATCCAGGCTTCATTTCAAGACGAAACGGGTCAGGACAGGCCCAAAAATACAGAAGAAAAAAAATTTCCTTCCGATCCGTTCGAACCCGACCCCTACTTAGAAAATTCAAAAATAAATGCAAAAAAAATTTAAAAATTAAAAAACATCATACAGGCTTCATTTCAAGAATAAACGGGTCAGGACAGGCCAAAAAATAGAGAAGAAAAAAAATTTCATTCCGATCCGTTCGAACCCGACCATAGTTAGAAATTTCAAAAATAAATGCAAAAAAAATCTAAAAATTAAAAAACATAATCCAGGCTTCATTTCAAGACGAAACGGGTCAGGACAGGCCCAAAAATACAGATGAAAAAAAATTTCCTTCCGATCCTATCGAACCCGACCCTAGTTAGAAATTCAAAAATAAATGCAAAAAAAATTTAAAAATTAGAAAACATTGTACAGGCTTCATTTCAAGAATATACGGGTCAGGACAGGCCAAAAAATAGAGAAGAAAAAAAATTTCTTTCCTATCCGTTCGAACTCGACCCGAGTTAGAAAATTCAAAAATAAATGCAAAAAAATTCTAAAAATTAAAAAACTTCATCCAGGCTTCATTTCAAGAATAAACGGGTCAGGACAGGCCAAAAAAAAGAGAAGAAAAAAAATTTCCTTCCTATCCGTTCGAACCCGACCCGAGTTAGAAAATTCGAAAATAAATGCAAAAAAAATTCTAAAAATTAAAAAACTTCGTCCAGGCTTCATTTCAAGAATAAACGGGTCAGGACAGGCCAAAAAATAGAGAAGAAAAAAAATTTCATTCCGATCCGTTCGAACCCGACCCTAGTTAGAAAATTCAAAAATAAATGCAAAAAAAATCTAAAAATTAAAAAACATAATCCAGGCTTCATTTCAAGACGAAACGGGTCAGGACAGGCCCAAAAATACAGATGAAAAAAAATTTCCTTCCGATCCGTTCGAACCCGACCCTAGTTAGAAAATTCAAAAATAAATGCAAAAAAAATTTAAAAATTAATAAACATCATACAGGCTTCATTTCAAGAATAAACGGGTCAGGACAGGCCAAAGAATAGAGAAGAAAAAAAATTTCCTTCCTATCCGTTCGAAACCGACCCGAGTTAGAAAATTCAAAAATAAATGCAAAAAAATTCTAAAAATTAAAAAACCTTCATCCAGGCTTCTTTTCAAGACGAAACGGGTCAGGACAGGCCCAAACATAGAGAAGAAAAAAAATTTCCTTCCGATCCGTTCGAACCCGACCCTAGTTAGAAAATTCAAAAATAAATGCAAAAAAATTTTAAAAATTAGAAAACATCGTACAGGCTTCATTTCAAGAATATACGGGTCAGGACAGGCCAAAAAATAGAGAAGAAAAAAAATTTCCTTCCGATCCGTTCGAACCCGACCCCTACTTAGAAAATTCAAAAATAAATGCAAAAAAAATTTAAAAATTAAAAAACATCATACAGGCTTCATTTCAAGAATAAACGGGTCAGGACAGGCCAAAAAATAGAGAAGAAAAAAAATTTCATTCCGATCCGTTCGAACCCGACCATAGTTAGAAAATTCAAAAATAAATGCAAAAAAAATCTAAAAATTAAAAAACATAATCCAGGCTTCATTTCAAGACGAAACGGGTCAGGACAGGCCCAAAAATACAGAAGAAAAAAAATTTCCTTCCGATCCGTTCGAACCCGACCCCTACTTAGAAAATTCAAAAATAAATGCAAAAAAAATTTAAAAATTAAAAAACATCATACAGGCTTCATTTCAAGAATAAACGGGTCAGGACAGGCCAAAAAATAGAGAAGAAAAAAAATTTCATTCCGATCCGTTCGAACCCGACCATAGTTAGAAATTTCAAAAATAAATGCAAAAAAAATCTAAAAATTAAAAAACATAATCCAGGCTTCATTTCAAGACGAAACGGGTCAGGACAGGCCCAAAAATACAGATGAAAAAAAATTTCCTTCCGATCCGTTCGAACCCGACCCTAGTTAGAAATTCAAAAATAAATGCAAAAAAAATTTAAAAATTAGAAAACATTGTACAGGCTTCATTTCAAGAATATACGGGTCAGGACAGGCCAAAAAATAGAGAAGAAAAAAAATTTCTTTCCTATCCGTTCGAACTCGACCCGAGTTAGAAAATTCAAAAATAAATGCAAAAAAATTCTAAAAATTAAAAAACTTCATCCAGGCTTCATTTCAAGAATAAACGGGTCAGGACAGGCCAAAAAAAAGAGAAGAAAAAAAATTTCCTTTCTATCCGTTCGAACCCGACCCGAGTTAGAAAATTCGAAAATAAATGCAAAAAAAATTCTAAAAATTAAAAAACTTCGTCCAGGCTTCATTTCAAGAATAAACGGGTCAGGACAGGCCAAAAAATAGAGAAGAAAAAAAATTTCATTCCGATCCGTTCGAACCCGACCATAGTTAGAAAATTCAAAAATAAATGCAAAAAAAATCTAAAAATTAAAAAACATAATCCAGGCTTCATTTCAAGACGAAACGGGTCAGGACAGGCCCAAAAATACAGATGAAAAAAAATTTCCTTCCGATCCGTTCGAACCCGACCCTAGTTAGAAAATTCAAAAATAAATGCAAAAAAAATTTAAAAATTAATAAACATCATACAGGCTTCATTTCAGGAATAAACGGGTCAGGACAGGCCAAAAAATAGAGAAGAAAAAAAATTTCCTTCCTATCCGTTCGGAACCCGACCCGAGTTAGAAAATTCAAAAATAAATGCAAAAAAATTCTAAAAATTAAAAAAACCTTCATCCAGGCTTCTTTTCAAGACGAAACGGGTCAGGACAGGCCCAAACATAGAGAAGAAAAAAAATTTCCTTCCGATCCGTTCGAACCCGACCCTAGTTAGAAAATTCAAAAATAAATGCAAAAAAATTTTAAAAATTAAAAAACATCGTACAGGCTTCATTTCAAGAATATACGGGTCAGGACAGGCCAAAAAATAGAGAAGAAAAAAAATTTCTTTCCGATCCGTTCGAACCCGACCCCTACTTAGAAAATTCAAAAATAAATGCAAAAAAAATTTAAAAATTAAAAAACATCATACAGGCTTCATTTCAAGAATAAACGGGTCAGGACAGGCCAAAAAATAGAGAAGAAAAAAAATTTCATTCCGATCCGTTCGAACCCGACCATAGTTAGAAAATTCAAAAATAAATGCAAAAAAAATCTAAAAATTAAAAAACATAATCCAGGCTTCATTTCAAGACGAAACGGGTCAGGACAGGCCCAAAAATACAGAAGAAAAAAAATTTCCTTCCGATCCGTTCGAACCCGACCCCTACTTAGAAAATTCAAAAATAAATGCAAAAAAAATTTAAAAATTAATAAACATCATACAGGCTTCATTTCAAGAATAAACGGGTCAGGACAGGCCAAAAAATAGAGAAGAAAAAAAATTTCTTTCCTATCCGTTCGAACCCGACCCGAGTTAGAAAATTCAAAAATAAATGCAAAAAAAATCTAAAAATTAAAAAACATAATCCAGGCTTCATTTCAAGACGAAACGGGTCAGACAGGCCCAAAAATACAGATGAAAAAAAATTTCCTTCCGATCCGTTCGAACCCGACCCTAGTTAGAAAATTCAAAAATAAATGCAAAAAAAATTTAAAAATTAATAAACATCATACAGGCTTCATTTCAAGAATAAACGGGTCAGGACAGGCCAAAAAATAGAGAAGAAAAAAAATTTCCTTCCTATCCGTTCGAACCCGACCCGAGTTAGAAAATTCAAAAATAAATGCAAAAAAATTCTAAAAATTAAAAAAACCTTCATCCAGGCTTCTTTTCAAGACGAAACGGGTCAGGACAGGCCCAAACATAGAGAAGAAAAAAAATTTCCTTCCGATCCGTTCGAACCCGACCCTGGTTAGAAAATTCAAAAATAAATGCAAAAAAATTTTAAAAATTAAAAAATCGTACAGGCTTCATTTCAAGAATATACGGGTCAGGACAGGCCAAAAAATAGAGAAGAAAAAAAATTTCTTTCCGATCCGTTCGAACCCGACCCCTACTTAGAAAATTCAAAAATAAATGCAAAAAAAATTTAAAAATTAAAAAACATCATACAGGCTTCATTTCAAGAATAAACGGGTCAGGACAGGCCAAAAAATAGAGAAGAAAAAAAATTTCATTCCGATCCGTTCGAACCCGACCATAGTTAGAAAATTCAAAAATAAATGCAAAAAAAATCTAAAAATTAAAAAACATAATCCAGGCTTCATTTCAAGACGAAACGGGTCAGGACAGGCCCAAAAATACAGAAGAAAAAAAATTTCCTTCCGATCCGTTCGAACCCGACCCCTACTTAGAAAATTCAAAAATAAATGCAAAAAAAATTTAAAAATTAAAAAACATCATACAGGCTTCATTTCAAGAATAAACGGGTCAGGACAGGCCAAAAAATAGAGAAGAAAAAAAATTTCATTCCGATCCGTTCGAACCCGACCATAGTTAGAAATTTCAAAAATAAATGCAAAAAAAATCTAAAAATTAAAAAACATAATCCAGGCTTCATTTCAAGACGAAACGGGTCAGGACAGGCCCAAAAATACAGATGAAAAAAAATTTCCTTCCGATCCTATCGAACCCGACCCTAGTTAGAAATTCAAAAATAAATGCAAAAAAAATTTAAAAATTAGAAAACATTGTACAGGCTTCATTTCAAGAATATACGGGTCAGGACAGGCCAAAAAATAGAGAAGAAAAAAAATTTCTTTCCTATCCGTTCGAACTCGACCCGAGTTAGAAAATTCAAAAATAAATGCAAAAAAATTCTAAAAATTAAAAAACTTCATCCAGGCTTCATTTCAAGAATAAACGGGTCAGGACAGGCCAAAAAAAAGAGAAGAAAAAAAATTTCCTTCCTATCCGTTCGAACCCGACCCGAGTTAGAAAATTCGAAAATAAATGCAAAAAAAATTCTAAAAATTAAAAAACTTCGTCCAGGCTTCATTTCAAGAATAAACGGGTCAGGACAGGCCAAAAAATAGAGAAGAAAAAAAATTTCATTCCGATCCGTTCGAACCCGACCATAGTTAGAAAATTCAAAAATAAATGCAAAAAAAATCTAAAAATTAAAAAACATAATCCAGGCTTCATTTCAAGACGAAACGGGTCAGGACAGGCCCAAAAATACAGATGAAAAAAAATTTCCTTCCGATCCGTTCGAACCCGACCCTAGTTAGAAAATTCAAAAATAAATGCAAAAAAAATTTAAAAATTAATAAACATCATACAGGCTTCATTTCAAGAATAAACGGGTCAGGACAGGCCAAAGAATAGAGAAGAAAAAAAATTTCCTTCCTATCCGTTCGAAACCGACCCGAGTTAGAAAATTCAAAAATAAATGCAAAAAAATTCTAAAAATTAAAAAACCTTCATCCAGGCTTCTTTTCAAGACGAAACGGGTCAGGACAGGCCCAAACATAGAGAAGAAAAAAAATTTCCTTCCGATCCGTTCGAACCCGACCCTAGTTAGAAAATTCAAAAATAAATGCAAAAAAATTTTAAAAATTAGAAAACATCGTACAGGCTTCATTTCAAGAATATACGGGTCAGGACAGGCCAAAAAATAGAGAAGAAAAAAAATTTCTTTCCGATCCGTTCGAACCCGACCCCTACTTAGAAAATTCAAAAATAAATGCAAAAAAAATTTAAAAATTAAAAAACATCATACAGGCTTCATTTCAAGAATAAACGGGTCAGGACAGGCCAAAAAATAGAGAAGAAAAAAAATTTCATTCCGATCCGTTCGAACCCGACCATAGTTAGAAAATTCAAAAATAAATGCAAAAAAAATCTAAAAATTAAAAAACATAATCCAGGCTTCATTTCAAGACGAAACGGGTCAGGACAGGCCCAAAAATACAGAAGAAAAAAAATTTCCTTCCGATCCGTTCGAACCCGACCCCTACTTAGAAAATTCAAAAATAAATGCAAAAAAAATTTAAAAATTAAAAAACATCATACAGGCTTCATTTCAAGAATAAACGGGTCAGGACAGGCCAAAAAATAGAGAAGAAAAAAAATTTCATTCCGATCCGTTCGAACCCGACCATAGTTAGAAATTTCAAAAATAAATGCAAAAAAAATCTAAAAATTAAAAAACATAATCCAGGCTTCATTTCAAGACGAAACGGGTCAGGACAGGCCCAAAAATACAGATGAAAAAAAATTTCCTTCCGATCCGTTCGAACCCGACCCTAGTTAGAAATTCAAAAATAAATGCAAAAAAAATTTAAAAATTAGAAAACATTGTACAGGCTTCATTTCAAGAATATACGGGTCAGGACAGGCCAAAAAATAGAGAAGAAAAAAAATTTCTTTCCTATCCGTTCGAACTCGACCCGAGTTAGAAAATTCAAAAATAAATGCAAAAAAATTCTAAAAATTAAAAAACTTCATCCAGGCTTCATTTCAAGAATAAACGGGTCAGGACAGGCCAAAAAAAAGAGAAGAAAAAAAATTTCCTTTCTATCCGTTCGAACCCGACCCGAGTTAGAAAATTCGAAAATAAATGCAAAAAAAAATTCTAAAAATTAAAAAACTTCGTCCAGGCTTCATTTCAAGAATAAACGGGTCAGGACAGGCCAAAAAATAGAGAAGAAAAAAAATTTCATTCCGATCCGTTCGAACCCGACCATAGTTAGAAAATTCAAAAATAAATGCAAAAAAAATCTAAAAATTAAAAAACATAATCCAGGCTTCATTTCAAGACGAAACGGGTCAGGACAGGCCCAAAAATACAGATGAAAAAAAATTTCCTTCCGATCCGTTCGAACCCGACCCTAGTTAGAAAATTCAAAAATAAATGCAAAAAAAATTTAAAAATTAATAAACATCATACAGGCTTCATTTCAAGAATAAACGGGTCAGGACAGGCCAAAAAATAGAGAAGAAAAAAAATTTCCTTCCTATCCGTTCGAACCCGACCCGAGTTAGAAAATTCAAAAATAAATGCAAAAAAATTCTAAAAATTAAAAAACCTTCATCCAGGCTTCTTTTCAAGACGAAACGGGTCAGGACAGGCCCAAACATAGAGAAGAAAAAAAATTTCCTTCCGATCCGTTCGAACCCGACCCTAGTTAGAAAATTCAAAAATAAATGCAAAAAAATTTTAAAAATTAGAAAACATCGTACAGGCTTCATTTCAAGAATATACGGGTCAGGACAGGCCAAAAAATAGAGAAGAAAAAAAATTTCTTTCCTATCCGTTCGAACCCGACCCGAGTTAGAAAATTCAAAAATAAATGCAAAAAAATTCTAAAAATTAAAAAACTTCATCCAGGCTTCATTTCAAGAATAAAAGGGTCAGGACAGGCCAAAAAATAGAGAAGAAAAAAATTTCCTTCCGATCCGTTCGAACCCGACCCGAGTTAGAAAATTCAAAAATGAATGCAAGAAAATTCTAAAAATTAAAAAAAATCATCCAGGCTTCATTTCAAGACGAAACGGGTCAGGACAGGCCCAAACATAGAGAAGAAAAAAAATTTCCTTCCGATCCGTTCGAACCCGACCCTAGTTAGAAAATTCAAAAATAAATGCACAAAAATTTTAAAAATTAGAAAACATCGTACAGGCTTCATTTCAAGAATAAACGGGTCAGGACAGGGCAAAAAATAGAGAAGAAAAAAAATTTCCTTCCTATCCGTTCGAACCCGACCCGAGTTAGAAAATTCAAAAATAAATGCAAAAAAATTCTAAAAATTAAAAAACCTTCATCCAGGCTTCTTTTCAAGACGAAACGGGTCAGGACAGGCCCAAACATAGAGAAGAAAAAAAATTTCCTTCCGATCCGTTCGAACCCGACCCTAGTTAGAAAATTCAAAAATAAATGCAAAAAAAATTTAAAAATTAATAAACATCATACAGGCTTTATTTCAAGAATAAACGGGTCAGGACAGGCCAAAAAATAGAGAAGAAAAAAAATTTCCTTCCGATCCGTTCGAACCCGACCCGAGTTAGAAAATTCAAAAATAAATGCAAAAAAAATTCTAAAAATTAAAAAACTTCGTCCAGGCTTCATTTCAAGAATAAACGGGTCAGGACAGCCAAAAAATAGAGAAGAAAAGAAATTTCCTTCCGATCCGTTCGAACCCGACCCTAGTTAGAAAATTCAAAAATAAATGCAAAAAAAATTTAAAAATTAAAAAACATCATACAGGCTTCATTTCAAGAATAAACGGGTCAGGATAGGCCAAAAAATAGAGAAGAAAAAAAATTTCCTTCCGATCCGTTCGAACCCGACCTGAGTTAGAAAATTCAAAAATAAATGCAAGAAAATTCTAAAAATTAAAAAAAATCATCCAGGCTTCATTTCAAGACGAAACGGGTCAGGACAGGCCCAAAAATAGAGAAGAAAAAAAATTTCCTTCCTATCCGTTCGAACCCGACCCTAGTTAGAAAATTCAAAAATAAATGCAAAAAAAATTTAAAAATTAATAAACATCATACAGGCTTCATTTCAAGAATAAACGGGTCAGGACAGGCCAAAAAATAGAGAAGAAAAAAAATTTCCTTCCTATCCGTTCGAACCCGACCCGAGTTAGAAAATTCAAAAATAAATGCAAAAAAATTCTAAAAATTAAAAAACCTTCATCCAGGCTTCTTTTCAAGACGAAACGGGTCAGGACAGGCCCAAACATAGAGAAGAAAAAAAATTTCCTTCCGATCCGTTCGAACCCGACCCTAGTTAGAAAATTCAAAAATAAATGCAAAAAAAATTTAAAAATTAATAAACATCATACAGGCTTCATTTCAAGAATAAACGGGTCAGGACAGGCCAAAAAATAGAGAAGAAAAAAAATTTCCTTCCTATCCGTTCGAACCCGACCCGAGTTAGAAAATTCAAAAATAAATGCAAAAAAATTCTAAAAATTAAAAAACCTTCATCCAGGCTTCTTTTCAAGACGAAACGGGTCAGGACAGGCCCAAACATAGAGAAGAAAAAAAATTTCCTTCCGATCCGTTCGAACCTGACCCTAGTTAGAAAATTCAAAAATAAATGTAAAAAAATTTTAAAAATTAGAAAACATCGTACAGGCTTCATTTCAAGAATATACGGGTCAGGACAGGCCAAAAAATAGAGAAGAAAAAAAATTTCTTTCCTATCCGTTCGAACCCGACCCGAGTTAGAAAATTCAAAAATAAATGCAAAAAAATTCTAAAAATTAAAAAACCTTCATCCAGGCTTCTTTTCAAGACGAAACGGGTCAGGACAGGCCCAAACATAGAGAAGAAAAAAAATTTCCTTCCGATCCGTTCGAACCCGACCCTAGTTAGAAAATTCAAAAATAAATGCAAAAAAAATTTAAAAATTAATAAACATCATACAGGCTTCATTTCAAGAATAAACGGGTCAGGACAGGCCAAAAAATAGAGAAGAAAAAAAATTTCCTTCCTATCCGTTCGAACCCGACCCGAGTTAGAAAATTCAAAAATAAATGCAAAAAAATTCTAAAAATTAAAAAACCTTCATCCAGGCTTCTTTTCAAGACGAAACGGGTCAGGACAGGCCCAAACATAGAGAAGAAAAAAAATTTCCTTCCGATCCGTTCGAACCCGACCCTAGTTAGAAAATTCAAAAATAAATGCAAAAAAATTTTAAAAATTATAAAACATCGTACAGGCTTCATTTCAAGAATATACGGGTCAGGACAGGCCAAAAAATAGAGAAGAAAAAAAATTTCTTTCCTATCCGTTCGAACCCGACCCGAGTTAGAAAATTCAAAAATAAATGCAAAAAAATTCTAAAAATTAAAAAACTTCATCCAGGCTTCATTTCAAGAATAAACGGGTGAGGACCGGCCAAAAAATAGAGAAGAAAAAAAATTTCCTTCCGATCCGTTCGAACCCGACCCGAGTTAGAAAATTCAACAATAAATGCAAAAAAATTCTAAAAATTAAAAAACATTATGCAGGCTTCATTTCAAGACGAAACGGGTCAGGACAGGTCCAAAAATACAGAATAAAAAAAATTTCCTTCCGATCCGTTCGAACCCGACCATAGTTAGAAAATTCAAAAATAAATGCAAAAAAATTTTAAAAATTAAAAAACATCATACAGGCTTCATTTCAAGAATAAACGGGTCAGGAAAGGCCAAAAAATACAGAAGAAAAAAAATTTCATTCCTATCCTTTCGAACCCGACCCGAGTTAGAAAATTCAAAAACAAATGCAAAAAAATTCAAAAAATTAAAAAACATCAGCCAGGCTTCATTTCTAGACGAAACGGGTCAGGACAGGCCGAAAAATAGAGAAAAAAAAATTTCCTTCCTATCCGTTCGAACCCGACCTGAGTTAGAAAATTCAAAAGTAAATGCAAAAAAATTCTAAAAATTAAAAAACATCATCCAGGCTTCATTTCAAGACAAAACGGGTCAGGACAGGCCGAAAAAAAGAGAGAAAAAAAATTTCCTTCCGATCCGTTCGAACCCGACCCGAGTTTGAAAATTCAAAAATAAATGCAAAAAATTTCTAAAAATTAAAAAACATCATCCAGGCTTCATTTCAAGACGAAACGGGTCAGGACAAACCCAAACATAGAGAAGAAAAAAAATTTCCTTCCGATCCGTTCGAACCCGACCCCTACTTAGAAAATTCAAAAATAAATGCAAAAAAAATTTAAAAATTAAAAAACATCATACAGGCTTCATTTCAAGAATAAAGGGGTCAGGACAGGCCAAAAAATAGAGAAGAAAAAAAATTTCATTCCGATCCGTTCGAACCCGACCATAGTTAGAAAATTCAAAAATAAATGCAAAAAAAATCTAAAAATTAAAAAACATAATCCAGGCTTCATTTCAAGACGAAACGGGTCAGGACAGGCCCAAAAATACAGATGAAAAAAAATTTCCTTCCGATCCGTTCGAACCCGACCCTAGTTAGAAATTCAAAAATAAATGCAAAAAAAATTTAAAAATTAGAAAACATCGTACAGGCTTCATTTCAAGAATATACGGGTCAGGACAGGCCAAAAAATAGAGAAGAAAAAAAATTTCTTTCCTATCCGTTCGAACCCGACCCGAGTTAGAAAATTCAAAAATAAATGCAAAAAAATTCTAAAAATTAAAAAACTTCATCCAGGCTTCATTTCAAGAATAAACGGGTCAGGACAGGCCAAAAAATAGAGAAGAAAAAAAATTTCCTTCTGATCCGTTTGAACCCGACCCGAGTTAGAAAATTCTACAATAAATGCAAAAAAATTCTAAAAATTAAAAAACATCATGCAGGCTTCATTTCAAGACGAAACGGGTCAGGACAGGTCCAAAAATACAGAAGAAAAAAAATTTCCTTCCGATCCGTTCGAACCCGACCCTAGTTAGAAAATTCAAAAATAAATGCAAAAAAATTTTAAAAATTAAAAAACATCGTACAGGCTTCATTTCAAGAATAAACGGGTCAGGAAAGGCCAAATAATACAGAAGAAAAAAAATTTCATTCCTATCCTTTCGAACCCGACCCGAGTTAGAAAATTCAAAAATAAATGCAAAAAAATTTTAAAAATTAAAAAACATCATACAGGCTTCATTTCAAGAATAAACGAGTCAGGACAGGCCAAAAAAAAGAGAAGAAAAAAAATTACCTTCCTATCCGTTCGAACCCGACCCGAGTTAGAAAATTCAAAAATAAATGCAAAAAAAATTCTGAAAATTAAAAAACTTCATCCAGGCTTCATTTCAAGAATAAACGGGTCAGGACAGGCCAAAAAATAGAGAAGAAAAGAAATTTCCTTCCGATCCGTTCGAACCCGACCCTAGTTAGAAAATTCAAAAATAAATGCAAAAAAAATTTAAAAATTAAAAAACATCATACAGGCTTCATTTCAAGAATAAACGGGTCAGGACAGGCCAAAAAATAGAGAAGAAAAAAAATTTCATTCCGATCCGTTCGAACCCGACCATAGTTAGAAAATTCAAAAATAAATGCAAAAAAAATCTAAAAATTAAAAAACATAATCCAGGCTTCATTTCAAGACGAAACGGGTCAGGACAGGCCCAAAAATACAGATGAAAAAAAATTTCCTTCCGATCCGTTCGAACCCGACCCTAGTTAGAAAATTCAAAAATAAATGCAAAAAAAATTTAAAAATTAATAAACATCATACAGGCTTCATTTCAAGAATAAACGGGTCAGGACAGGCCAAAAAATAGAGAAGAAAAAAAATTTCCTTCCTATCCGTTCGAACCCGACCCGAGTTAGAAAATTCAAAAATAAATGCAAAAAAATTCTAAAAATTAAAAAACCTTCATCCTGGCTTCTTTTCAAGACGAAACGGGTCAGGACAGGCCCAAACATAGAGAAGAAAAAAAATTTCCTTCCGATCCGTTCGAACCCGACCCTAGTTAGAAAATTCAAAAATAAATGCAAAAAAAATTTAAAAATTAATAAACATCATACAGGCTTCATTTCAAGAATAAACGGGTCAGGACAGGCCAAAAAATAGAGAAGAAAAAAAATTTCCTTCCTATCCGTTCGAACCCGACCCGAGTTAGAAAATTCAAAAATAAATGCAAAAAAATTCTAAAAATTAAAAAACCTTCATCCAGGCTTCTTTTCAAGACGAAACGGGTCAGGACAGGCCCAAACATAGAGAAGAAAAAAAATTTCCTTCCGATCCGTTCGAACCCGACCCTAGTTAGAAAATTCAAAAATAAATGCAAAAAAATTTTAAAAATTAGAAAACATCGTACAGGCTTCATTTCAAGAATATACGGGTCAGGACAGGCCAAAAACTAGAGAAGAAAAAAAATTTCTTTCCTATCCGTTCGAACCCGACCCGAGTTAGAAAATTCAAAAATAAATGCAAAAAAATTCTAAAAATTAAAAAACTTCATCCAGGCTTCATTTCAAGAATAAACGGGTCAGGACAGGCCAAAAAATAGAGAGGAAAAAAAATTTCATTCCGATCCGTTCGAACCCGACCCGAGTTAGAAAATTCTACAATAAATGCAAAAAAATTCTAAAAATTAAAAAACATCATGCAGGCTTCATTTCAAGACGAAACGGGTCAGGACAGGTCCAAAAATACAGAAGAAAAAAAATTTCCTTCCGATCCGTTCGAACCCGACCCTAGTTAGAAAATTCAAAAATAAATGCAAAAAAATTTTAAAAATTAAAAAACATCGTACAGGCTTCATTTCAAGAATAAACGGGTCAGGAAAGGCCAAAAAATACAGAAGAAAAAAAATTTCATTCCTATCCTTTCGAACCCGACCCGAGTTAGAAAATTCAAAAATAAATGCAAAAAAATTCAAAAAATTAAAAAACATCAGCCAGGCTTCATTTCTAGACGAAACGGGTCAGGACAGGCCGAAAAATAGAGAAAAAAAAATTTCCTTCCTATCCGTTCGAACCCGACCCGAGTTAGAAAATTCAAAAGTAAATGCAAAAAAATTCTAAAAATTAAAAAACAACATCCAGGCTTCATTTCAAGACGAAACGGGTCAGGACAGGCCGAAAAGAAGAGAAGAAAAAAAATTTCCTTCCGATCCGTTCGAACCCGACCCGAGTTTGAAAATTCAAAAATAAATGCAAAAAATTTCTAAAAATTAAAAAACATCATCCAGGCTTCATTTCAAGACGAAACGGGTCAGGACAAACCCAAACATAGAGAAGAAAAAAAATTTCCTTCCGATCCGTTCGAACCCGACCCTACTTAGAAAATTCAAAAATAAATGCAGAAAAATTTTAAAAATTAAAAAACATCATACAGGCTTCATTTCAAAAATAAACGGGTCAAGACAGGCCAAAAAATAGAGAAGAAAAAAAATTTCCTTCCTATCCGTCCGAACCCGACCCGAGTTAGAAAATTCAAAAATAAATGCAAAAATATTCCAAAAATTAAAAAACATAAGCCAGGCTTCATTTCTAGACGAAACGGGTCAGGACAGGCCGAAAAATAGAGAAAAAAAAAATTTCCTTCCGATCCGTATGAACCCGACCCGAGTTAGAAAATTCAACAATAAATGCAAAAAAAATTCTAAAAATTAAAAAACATCATCCAGGCTTCATCTCAAGACGAAATGGGTCAGGACAGGCCGAAAAATAGAGAAGAAAAAAAATTTCCTTCTGATCCGTTCGAACCCGACCCGAGTTAGAAAATTGAACAATAAATGCAAAAAAATTCTAAAAATTAAAAAACATCATCCAGGCTTCATTTCAAGACGAAACGGGTCAGGACAGGCCAAAAAATAGAGAAGAAAAAAAATTTCCTTCCGATCCGTACGAACCCGACCCGAGTTAGAAAATTCAACAATAAATGCAAAAAAATTCAAAAAATTAAAAAACATCATCCAGGCTTCATTTCAAGACGAAACGGGTCAGGACAGGCCGAAAAATAGAGAAGAAAAAAAATTTCCTTCCGATCCGTTCGAACCCGACCCGAGTTAGAAAATTCAAAAATAAATGTAAAAAAATTCTAAAAATTAAAAAACATCATCCAGGCTTCATTTCAAGACGAAACGGGTCAGGACAGGCCCAAACATAGAGAAGAAAAAAAATTTCCTTCCGATCCGTTCGAACCCGACCCTAGTTAGAAAATTCAAAAATAAATGCAAAAAAATTTTAAAAATTAAAAAACATCATACAGGCTTCATTTCAAGAATAAACGAGTCAGGACAGGCCAAAAAAAAGAGAAGAAAAAAAATTTCCTTCCTATCCGTTCGAACCCGAACCGAGTTAGAAAATTCAAAAATAAATGCAAAAAAAATTCTAAAAATTAAAAAACTTCGTCCAGGCTTCATTTCAAGAATAAACGGGTCAGGACAGGCCAAAAAATAGAGAAGAAAAAAAATTTCCTTCCGATCCGTTCGAACCCGACCCTAGTTAGAAAATTCAAAAATAAATGCAAAAAAAATTTAAAAATTAATAAACATCATACAGGCTTCATTTCAAGAATAAACGGGTCAGGACAGGCCAAAAAATAGAGAAGAAAAAAAATTTCCTTCCTATCCGTTCGAACCCGACCCGAGTTAGAAAATTCAAAAATAAATGCAAAAAAATTCTAAAAATTAAAAAACCTTCATCCAGGCTTCTTTTCAAGACGAAACGGGTCAGGACAGGCCCAAACATAGAGAAGAAAAAAAATTTCCTTCCGATCCGTTCGAACCCGACCCTAGTTAGAAAATTCAAAAATAAATGCAAAAAAATTTTAAAAATTATAAAACATCGTACAGGCTTCATTTCAAGAATATACGGGTCAGGACAGGCCAAAAAATAGAGAAGAAAAAAAATTTCTTTCCTATCCGTTCGAACCCGACCCGAGTTAGAAAATTCAAAAATAAATGCAAAAAAATTCTAAAAATTAAAAAACTTCATCCAGGCTTCATTTCAAGAATAAACGGGTGAGGACCGGCCAAAAAATAGAGAAGAAAAAAAATTTCCTTCCGATCCGTTCGAACCCGACCCGAGTTAGAAAATTCAACAATAAATGCAAAAAAATTCTAAAAATTAAAAAACATTATGCAGGCTTCATTTCAAGACGAAACGGGTCAGGACAGGTCCAAAAATACAGAATAAAAAAAATTTCCTTCCGATCCGTTCGAACCCGACCATAGTTAGAAAATTCAAAAATAAATGCAAAAAAATTTTAAAAATTAAAAAACATCGTACAGGCTTCATTTCAAGAATAAACGGGTCAGGAAAGGCCAAAAAATACAGAAGAAAAAAAATTTCATTCCTATCCTTTCGAACCCGACCCGAGTTAGAAAATTCAAAAACAAATGCAAAAAAATTCAAAAAATTAAAAAACATCAGCCAGGCTTCATTTCTAGACGAAACGGGTCAGGACAGGCCGAAAAATAGAGAAAAAAAAATTTCCTTCCTATCCGTTCGAACCCGACCCGAGTTAGAAAATTCAAAAGTAAATGCAAAAAAATTCTAAAAATTAAAAAACATCATCCAGGCTTCATTTCAAGACAAAACGGGTCAGGACAGGCCGAAAAAAAGAGAAGAAAAAAAATTTCCTTCCGATCCGTTCGAACCCGACCCGAGTTTGAAAATTCAAAAATAAATGCAAAAAATTTCTAAAAATTAAAAAACATCATCCAGGCTTCATTTCAAGACGAAACGGGTCAGGACAAACCCAAACATAGAGAAGAAAAAAAATTTCCTTCCGATCCGTTCGAACCCGACCCCTACTTAGAAAATTCAAAAATAAATGCAAAAAAAATTTAAAAATTAAAAAACATCATACAGGCTTCATTTCAAGAATAAAGGGGTCAGGACAGGCCAAAAAATAGAGAAGAAAAAAAATTTCATTCCGATCCGTTCGAACCCGACCATAGTTAGAAAATTCAAAAATAAATGCAAAAAAAATCTAAAAATTAAAAAACATAATCCAGGCTTCATTTCAAGACGAAACGGGTCAGGACAGGCCCAAAAATACAGATGAAAAAAAATTTCCTTCCGATCCGTTCGAACCCGACCCTAGTTAGAAATTCAAAAATAAATGCAAAAAAAATTTAAAAATTAGAAAACATCGTACAGGCTTCATTTCAAGAATATACGGGTCAGGACAGGCCAAAAAATAGAGAAGAAAAAAAATTTCTTTCCTATCCGTTCGAACCCGACCCGAGTTAGAAAATTCAAAAATAAATGCAAAAAAATTCTAAAAATTAAAAAACTTCATCCAGGCTTCATTTCAAGAATAAACGGGTCAGGACAGGCCAAAAAATAGAGAAGAAAAAAAATTTCCTTCTGATCCGTTTGAACCCGACCCGAGTTAGAAAATTCTACAATAAATGCAAAAAAATTCTAAAAATTAAAAAACATCATGCAGGCTTCATTTCAAGACGAAACGGGTCAGGACAGGTCCAAAAATACAGAAGAAAAAAAATTTCCTTCCGATCCGTTCGAACCCGACCCTAGTTAGAAAATTCAAAAATAAATGCAAAAAAATTTTAAAAATTAAAAAACATCGTACAGGCTTCATTTCAAGAATAAACGGGTCAGGAAAGGCCAAATAATACAGAAGAAAAAAAATTTCATTCCTATCCTTTCGAACCCGACCCGAGTTAGAAAATTCAAAAATAAATGCAAAAAAATTTTAAAAATTAAAAAACATCATACAGGCTTCATTTCAAGAATAAACGAGTCAGGACAGGCCAAAAAAAAGAGAAGAAAAAAAATTACCTTCCTATCCGTTCGAACCCGACCCGAGTTAGAAAATTCAAAAATAAATGCAAAAAAAATTCTGAAAATTAAAAAACTTCATCCAGGCTTCATTTCAAGAATAAACGGGTCAGGACAGGCCAAAAAATAGAGAAGAAAAGAAATTTCCTTCCGATCCGTTCGAACCCGACCCTAGTTAGAAAATTCAAAAATAAATGCAAAAAAAATTTAAAAATTAAAAAACATCATACAGGCTTCATTTCAAGAATAAACGGGTCAGGACAGGCCAAAAAATAGAGAAGAAAAAAAATTTCATTCCGATCCGTTCGAACCCGACCATAGTTAGAAAATTCAAAAATAAATGCAAAAAAAATCTAAAAATTAAAAAACATAATCCAGGCTTCATTTCAAGACGAAACGGGTCAGGACAGGCCCAAAAATACAGATGAAAAAAAATTTCCTTCCGATCCGTTCGAACCCGACCCTAGTTAGAAAATTCAAAAATAAATGCAAAAAAAATTTAAAAATTAATAAACATCATACAGGCTTCATTTCAAGAATAAACGGGTCAGGACAGGCCAAAAAATAGAGAAGAAAAAAAATTTCCTTCCTATCCGTTCGAACCCGACCCGAGTTAGAAAATTCAAAAATAAATGCAAAAAAATTCTAAAAATTAAAAAACCTTCATCCAGGCTTCTTTTCAAGACGAAACGGGTCAGGACAGGCCCAAACATAGAGAAGAAAAAAAATTTCCTTCCGATCCGTTCGAACCCGACCCTAGTTAGAAAATTCAAAAATAAATGCAAAAAAAATTTAAAAATTAATAAACATCATACAGGCTTCATTTCAAGAATAAACGGGTCAGGACAGGCCAAAAAATAGAGAAGAAAAAAAATTTCCTTCCTATCCGTTCGAACCCGACCCGAGTTAGAAAATTCAAAAATAAATGCAAAAAAATTCTAAAAATTAAAAAACCTTCATCCAGGCTTCTTTTCAAGACGAAACGGGTCAGGACAGGCCCAAACATAGAGAAGAAAAAAAATTTCCTTCCGATCCGTTCGAACCCGACCCTAGTTAGAAAATTCAAAAATAAATGCAAAAAAATTTTAAAAATTAGAAAACATCGTACAGGCTTCATTTCAAGAATATACGGGTCAGGACAGGCCAAAAACTAGAGAAGAAAAAAAATTTCTTTCCTATCCGTTCGAACCCGACCCGAGTTAGAAAATTCAAAAATAAATGCAAAAAAATTCTAAAAATTAAAAAACTTCATCCAGGCTTCATTTCAAGAATAAACGGGTCAGGACAGGCCAAAAAATAGAGAGGAAAAAAAATTTCATTCCGATCCGTTCGAACCCGACCCGAGTTAGAAAATTCTACAATAAATGCAAAAAAATTCTAAAAATTAAAAAACATCATGCAGGCTTCATTTCAAGACGAAACGGGTCAGGACAGGTCCAAAAATACAGAAGAAAAAAAATTTCCTTCCGATCCGTTCGAACCCGACCCTAGTTAGAAAATTCAAAAATAAATGCAAAAAAATTTTAAAAATTAAAAAACATCGTACAGGCTTCATTTCAAGAATAAACGGGTCAGGAAAGGCCAAAAAATACAGAAGAAAAAAAATTTCATTCCTATCCTTTCGAACCCGACCCGAGTTAGAAAATTCAAAAATAAATGCAAAAAAATTCAAAAAATTAAAAAACATCAGCCAGGCTTCATTTCTAGACGAAACGGGTCAGGACAGGCCGAAAAATAGAGAAAAAAAAATTTCCTTCCTATCCGTTCGAACCCGACCCGAGTTAGAAAATTCAAAAGTAAATGCAAAAAAATTCTAAAAATTAAAAAACAACATCCAGGCTTCATTTCAAGACGAAACGGGTCAGGACAGGCCGAAAAGAAGAGAAGAAAAAAAATTTCCTTCCGATCCGTTCGAACCCGACCCGAGTTTGAAAATTCAAAAATAAATGCAAAAAATTTCTAAAAATTAAAAAACATCATCCAGGCTTCATTTCAAGACGAAACGGGTCAGGACAAACCCAAACATAGAGAAGAAAAAAAATTTCCTTCCGATCCGTTCGAACCCGACCCTACTTAGAAAATTCAAAAATAAATGCAGAAAAATTTTAAAAATTAAAAAACATCATACAGGCTTCATTTCAAAAATAAACGGGTCAAGACAGGCCAAAAAATAGAGAAGAAAAAAAATTTCCTTCCTATCCGTCCGAACCCGACCCGAGTTAGAAAATTCAAAAATAAATGCAAAAATATTCCAAAAATTAAAAAACATAAGCCAGGCTTCATTTCTAGACGAAACGGGTCAGGACAGGCCGAAAAATAGAGAAAAAAAAAAATTTCCTTCCGATCCGTATGAACCCGACCCGAGTTAGAAAATTCAACAATAAATGCAAAAAAAATTCTAAAAATTAAAAAACATCATCCAGGCTTCATCTCAAGACGAAATGGGTCAGGACAGGCCGAAAAATAGAGAAGAAAAAAAATTTCCTTCTGATCCGTTCGAACCCGACCCGAGTTAGAAAATTGAACAATAAATGCAAAAAAATTCTAAAAATTAAAAAACATCATCCAGGCTTCATTTCAAGACGAAACGGGTCAGGACAGGCCAAAAAATAGAGAAGAAAAAAAATTTCCTTCCGATCCGTACGAACCCGACCCGAGTTAGAAAATTCAACAATAAATGCAAAAAAATTCAAAAAATTAAAAAACATCATCCAGGCTTCATTTCAAGACGAAACGGGTCAGGACAGGCCGAAAAATAGAGAAGAAAAAAAATTTCCTTCCGATCCGTTCGAACCCGACCCGAGTTAGAAAATTCAAAAATAAATGTAAAAAAATTCTAAAAATTAAAAAACATCATCCAGGCTTCATTTCAAGACGAAACGGGTCAGGACAGGCCCAAACATAGAGAAGAAAAAAAATTTCCTTCCGATCCGTTCGAACCCGACCCTAGTTAGAAAATTCAAAAATAAATGCAAAAAAATTTTAAAAATTAAAAAACATCATACAGGCTTCATTTCAAGAATAAACGAGTCAGGACAGGCCAAAAAAAAGAGAAGAAAAAAAATTTCCTTCCTATCCGTTCGAACCCGAACCGAGTTAGAAAATTCAAAAATAAATGCAAAAAAAATTCTAAAAATTAAAAAACTTCGTCCAGGCTTCATTTCAAGAATAAACGGGTCAGGACAGGCCAAAAAATAGAGAAGAAAATAAATTTCCTTCCGATCCGTTCGAACCCGACCCTAGTTAGAAAATTCAAAAATAAATGCAAAAAAAATTTAAAAATTAAAAAACATCATACAGGCTTCATTTCAAGAATAAACGGGTCAAGACAGGCCAAAAAATAGAGAAGAAAAAAAATTTCATTCCGATCCGTTCGAACCCGACCATAGTTAGAAAATTCAAAAATAAATGCAAAAAAAATCTAAAAATTAAAAAACATAATCCAGGCTTCATTTCAAGACGAAACGGGTCAGGACAGGCCCAAAAATACAGATGAAAAAAAATTTCCTTCCGATCCGTTCGAACCCGACCCTAGTTAGAAAATTCAAAAATAAATGCAAAAAAAATTTAAAAATTAATAAACATCATACAGGCTTCATTTCAAGAATAAACGGGTCAGGACAGGCCAAAAAATAGAGAAGAAAAAAAATTTCCTTCCTATCCGTTCGAACCCGACCCGAGTTAGAAAATTCAAAAATAAATGCAAAAAAATTCTAAAAATTAAAAAACCTTCATCCAGGCTTGTTTTCAAGACGAAACGGGTCAGGACAGGCCCAAACATAGAGAAGAAAAAAAATTTCCTTCCGATCCGTTCGAACCCGACCCTAGTTAGAAAATTCAAAAATAAATGCAAAAAAATTTTAAAAATTAGAAAACATCGTACAGGCTTCATTTCAAGAATATACGGGTCAGGACAGGCCAAAAAATAGAGAAGAAAAAAAATTTCTTTCCTATCCGTTCGAACCCGACCCGAGTTAGAAAATTCAAAAATAAATGCAAAAAAATTCTAAAAATTAAAAAACTTCATCCAGGCTTCATTTCAAGAATAAACGGGTCAGGACAGGCCAAAAAATAGAGAAGAAAAAAAACTTTCCTTCCGATCCGTTCGAACCCGACCCGAGTTAGAAAATTCAAAAGTAAATGCAAAAAAATTCTAAAAATTAAAAAACATCATCCAGGCTTCATTTCAAGACGAAACGGGTCAGGACAAACCCAAACATAGAGAAGAAATAAAATTTCCTTCCGATCCGTTCGAACCCGACCCTACTTAGAAAATTCAAAAATAAATGCAAAAAAAATTTAAAAATTAAAAAACATCATACAGGCTTCATTTCAAGAATAAACGGGTCAGGACAGGCCAAAAAATAGAGAAGAAAAAAAATTTCATTCCGATCCGTTCGAACCCGACCATAGTTAGAAAATTCAAAAATAAATGCAAAAAAAATCTAAAAATTAAAAAACATCATCCAGGCTTCATTTCAAGACGAAACGGGTCAGGACAGGCCGAAAAAAAGAGAAGAAAAAAAATTTCCTTCCGATCCGTTCGAACCCGACCCGAGTTTGAAAATTCAAAAATAAATGCAAAAAATTTCTAAAAATTAAAAAACATCATCCAGGCTTCATTTCAAGACGAAACGGGTCAGGACAAACCCAAACATAGAGAAGAAATAAAATTTCCTTCCGATCCGTTCGAACCCGACCCTACTTAGAAAATTCAAAAATAAATGCAAAAAAAATTTAAAAATTAAAAAACATCATACAGGCTTCATTTCAAGAATAAACGGGTCAGGACAGGCCAAAAAATAGAGAAGAAAAAAAATTTCATTCCGATCCGTTCGAACCCGACCATAGTTAGAAAATTCAAAAATAAATGCAAAAAAAATCTAAAAATTAAAAAACATAATCCAGGCTTCATTTCAAGACGAAACGGGTCAGGACAGGCCCAAAAATACAGATGAAAAAAAATTTCTTTCCGATCCGTTCGAACCCGACCCTAGTTAGAAATTCAAAAATAAATGCAAAAAAAATTTAAAAATTAATAAACATCATACAGGCTTCATTTCAAGAATAAACGGGTCAGGATAGGCCAAAAAATAGAGAAGAAAAAAAATTTCATTCCGATCCGTTCGAACCCGACCATAGTTAGAAAATTCAAAAATAAATGCAAAAAAAATCTAAAAATTAAAAAACATAATCCAGGCTTCATTTCAAGACGAAACGGGTCAGGACAGGCCGAAAAATACAGATGAAAAAAAATTTCTTTCCGATCCGTTCGAACCCGACCCTAGTTAGAAAATTGAACAATAAATGCAAAAAAATTCTAAAAATTAAAAAACATCATCCAGGCTTCATTTCAAGACGAAACGGGTCAGGACAGGCCGAAAAATAGAGAAGAAAAAAAATTTCCTTCCGATCCGTACGAACCCGACCCGAGTTAGAAAATTCAACAATAAATGCAAAAAAATTCAAAAAATTAAAAAACATCATCCAGGCTTCATTTCAAGACGAAACAGGTCAGGACAGGCCGAAAAATAGAGAAGAAAAAAAATTTCCTTCCGATCCGTTCGAACCCGACCCGAGTTAGAAAATTCAAAAATAAATGTAAAAAAATTCTAAAAATTAAAAAACATCATCCAGGCTTCATTTCAAGACGAAACGGGTCAGGACAGGCCCAAACATAGAGAAGAAAAAAAATTTCCTTCCGATCCGTTCGAACCCGACCCGAGTTAGAAAATTCAAAAATAAATGCAAAAAAAATTTAAAAATTAATAAACATCATACAGGCTTCATTTCAAGAATAAACGGGTCAGGACAGGCCAAAAAAAAGAGAAGAAAAAAAATTTCCTTCCTATCCGTTCGAACCCGACCCGAGTTAGAAAATTCAAAAATAAATGCAAAAAAAATTCTAAAAATTAAAAAACTTCGTCCAGGCTGCATTTCAAGAATAAACGGGTCAGGACAGGCCAAAAAATAGAGAAGAAAAGAAATTTCCTTCCGATCCGTTCGAACCCGACCCTAGTTAGAAAATTCAAAAATAAATGCAAAAAAAATTTATAAATTAAAAAACATCATACAGGCTTCATTTCAAGAATAAACGGGTCAGGACAGGCCAAAAAATAGAGAAGAAAAAAAATTTCATTCCGATCCGTTCGAACCCGACCATAGTTAGAAAATTCAAAAATAAATGCAAAAAAAATCTAAAAATTAAAAAACATAATCCAGGCTTCATTTCAAGATGAAACGGGTCAGGACAGGCCCAAAAATACAGATGAAAAAAAATTTCCTTCCGATCCGTTCGAACCCGACCCTAGTTAGAAAATTCAAAAATAAATGCAAAAAAAATTTAAAAATTAATAAACATCATACAGGCTTCATTTCAAGAATAAACGGGTCAGGACAGGCCAAAAAATAGAGAAGAAAAAAAATTTCCTTCCTATCCGTTCGAACCCGACCCGAGTTAGAAAATTCAAAAATAAATGCAAAAAAATTCTAAAAATTAAAAAACCTTCATCCAGGCTTCTTTTCAAGACGAAACGGGTCAGGACAGGCCCAAACATAGAGAAGAAAAAAAATTTCCTTCCGATCCGTTCGAACCCGACCCTAGTTAGAAAATTCAAAAATAAATGCAAAAAAATTTTAAAAATTAGAAAACATCGTACAGGCTTCATTTCAAGAATATACGGGTCAGGACAGGCCAAAAAATAGAGAAGCAAAAAAAATTTCTATCCTATCCGTTCGAACCCGACCCGAGTTAGAAAATTCAAAAATAAATGCAAAAAAATTCTAAAAATTAAAAAACTTCATCCAGACTTCATTTCAAGAATAAACGGGTCAGGACAGGCCGAAACATAAGCCCGGCTTCATTTCTAGACGAAACGGGTCAGGACAGGCCGAAAAATAGAGAAAAAAAAAATTTCCTTCCGATCCGTATGAACCCGACACGAGTTAGAAAATTCAACAATAAATGCAAAAAAAATTCTAAAAATTAAAAAACATCATCCAGGCTTCATCTCAAGACGAAACGGGTCAGGACAGGCCGAAAAATAGAGAAGAAAAAAAATTTCCTTCTGATCCGTTCGAACCCGACCCGAGTTAGAAAATTGAACAATAAATGCAAAAAAATTCTAAAAATTAAAAAACATCATCCAGGCTTCATTTCAAGACGAAACGGGTCAGGACAGGCCGAAAAATAGAGAAGAAATAAAATTTCCTTCCGATCCGTACGAACCCGACCCGAGTTAGAAAATTCAACAATAAATGCAAAAAAATTCAAAAAATTAAAAAACATCATCCAGGCTTCATTTCAAGACGAAACGGGTCAGGACAGGCCGAAAAATAGAGAAGAAAAAAAATTTCCTTCCGATCCGTTCGAACCCGACCCGAGTTAGAAAATTCAAAAATAAATGTAAAAAAATTCTAAAAATTAAAAAACATCATCCAGGCTTCATTTCAAGACGAAACGGGTCAGGACAGGCCCAAACATAGAGAAGAAAAAAAATTTCCTTCCGATCCGTTCGAACCCGACCCTAGTTAGAAAATTCAAAAATAAATGCAAAAAAATTTTAAAAATTAAAAAACATCATACAGGCTTCATTTCAAGAATAAACGAGTCAGGACAGGCCAAAAAAAAGAGAAGAAAAAAAATTTCCTTCCTATCCGTTCGAACCCGACCCGAGTTAGAAAATTCAAAAATAAATGCAAAAAAAATTCTAAAAATTAAAAAACTTCATCCAGGCTTCATTTCAAGAATAAACGGGTCAGGACAGGCCAAAAAATAGAGAAGAAAAGAAATTTCCTTCCGATCCGTTCGAACCCGACCCTAGTTAGAAAATTCAAAAATAAATGCAAAAAAAATTTAAAAATTAAAAAACATCATACAGGCTTCATTTCAAGAATAAACGGGTCAGGACAGGCCAAAAAATAGAGAAGAAAAAAAATTTCATTCCGATCCGTTCGAACCCGACCATAGTTAGAAAATTCGAAAATAAATGCAAAAAAAATCTAAAAATTAAAAAACATAATCCAGGCTTCATTTCAAGACGAAACGGGTCAGGACAGGCCCAAAAATACAGATTCAAAAAAATTTCCTTCCGATCCGTTCGAACCCGACCCTAGTTAGAAAATTCAAAAATAAATGCAAAAAAAATTTAAAAATTAATAAACATCATACAGGCTTCATTTCAAGAATAAACGGGTCAGGACAGGCCAAAAAATAGAGAAGAAAAAAAATTTTCTTCCTATCCGTTCGAACCCGACCCGAGTTAGAAAATTCAAAAATAAATGCAAAAAAATTCTAAAAATTAAAAAACCTTCATCCAGGCTTCTTTTCAAGACGATACGGGCCAGGACAGGCCCAAACATAGAGAAGAAAAAAAATTTCCTTCCGATCCGTTCGAACCCGACCCTAGTTAGAAAATTCAAAAATAAATGCAAAAAAATTTTAAAAATTAGAAAACATCGTACAGGCTTCATTTCAAGAATATACGGGTCAGGACAGGCCAAAAAATAGATAAGAAAAAAAATTTCTTTCCTATCCGTTCGAACCCGACCCGAGTTAGAAAATTCAAAAATATATGCAAAAAAATTCTAAAAATTAAAAAACTTCATCCAGGCTTCATTTCAAGAATAAACGGGTCAGGACAGGCCACAAAATAGATAAGAAAAAAAATTTCCTTCCGATCCGTTCGAACCCGACCCGAGTTAGAAAATTCAACAATAAATGCAAAAAAATTCTAAAAATTAAAAAACATCATGCAGGCTTCGTTTCAAGATGAAACGGGTCAGGACAGGTCCAAAAATACAGAAGAAAAAAAATTTCCTTCCGATCCGTTCGAACCCGACCCTAGTTAGAAAATTCAAAAATAAATGCAAAAAAATTTTTAAAATTAAAAAACATCGTACAGGCTTCATTTCAAGAATAAACGGGTCAGGAAAGGCCAAAAAATACAGAAGAAAAAAAATTTCATTCCTATCCTTTCGAACCCGACCCGAGTTAGAAAATTAAAAAATAAATGCAAAAAAATTCAAAAAATTAAAAAACATCAGCCAGGCTTCATTTCCAGACGAAACGGGTCAGGACAGGCCGAAAAATAGAGAAAAAAAAAATTTCCTTCCTATCCGTTCGAACCCGACCCGAGTTAGAAAATTCAAAAGTAAATGCAAAAAAATTCTAAAAATTAAAAAACATCATCCAGGCTTCATTTCAAGACGAAACGGGTCAGGACAGGCCGAAAAAAAGAGAAGAAAAAAAATTTCCTTCCGATCCGTTCGAACCCGACCCGAGTTTGAAAATTCAAAAATAAATGCAAAAAATTTCTAAAAATTAAAAAACATCATCCAGGCTTCATTTCAAGACGAAACGGGTCAGGACAAACCCAAACATAGAGAAGAAAAAAAATTTCCTTCCGATCCGTTCGAACCCGACCCTACTTAGAAAATTCGAAAATAAATGCAGAAAAATTTTAAAAATTAAAAAACATCATACAGGCTTCATTTCAAAAATAAACGGGTCAAGACAGGCCAAAAAATAGAGAAGAAAAAAAATTTCCTTCCTATCCGTCCGAACCCGACCCGAGTTAGAAAATTCAAAAATAAATGCAAAAAAATTCCAAAAATTAAAAAACATAAGCCAGGCTTCATTTCTAGACGAAACGGGTCAGGACAGGCCGAAAAATAGAGAAAAAAAAAATTTCCTTCCGATCCGTATGAACCCGACCCGAGTTAGAAAATTGAACAATAAATGCAAAAAAAATTCTAAAAATTAAAAAACATCATCCAGGCTTCATCTCAAGACGAAACGGGTCAGGACAGGCCGAAAAATAGAGAAGAAAAAAAATTTCCTTCTGATCCGTTCGGACCCGACCCGAGTTAGAAAATTGAACAATAAATGCAAAAAAATTCTAAAAATTAAAAAACATCATCCAGGCTTCATTTCAAGACGAAACGGGTCAGGACAGGCCGAAAAATAGAGAAGAAAAAAAATTTCCTTCCGATCCGTACGAACCCGACCCGAGTTAGAAAATTCAACAATAAATGCAAAAAAATTCAAAAAATTAGAAAACATCATCCAGGCTTCATTTCAAGACGAAACGGGTCAGGACAGGCCCAAACATAGAGAAGAAAAAAAATTTCCTTCCGATCCGTTCGAACCCGACCCTAGTTAGAAAATTCAAAAATAAATGCAAAAAAATTTTAAAAATTAAAAAACATCATACAGGCTTCATTTCTAGAATAAACGAGTCAGGACAGGCCAAAAAAAAGAGAAGAAAAAAAATTTCCTTCCTATCCGTTCGAACCCGACCCGAGTTAGAAAATTGAACAATAAATACAAAAAAATTCTAAAAATTAAAAAACATCATCCAGGCTTCATTTCAAGACGAAACGGGTCAGGACAGGCCCAAAAATACAGAGGAAAAAAATTTTCCTTCCGATCCGTTCGAACCCGACCCGAGTTAGAAAATTGAACAATAAATACAAAAAAATTCTAAAAATTAAAAAACATCATCCAGGCTTCATTTCAAGACGAAACGGGTCAGGACAGGCCCAAAAATACAGAAGAAAAAAAATTTCCTTCCGATCCGTTCGAACCCGACCATAGTTAGAAAATTCAAAAATAAATGCAAAAAAAATTTAAAAATTAAAAAATATCATACAGGCTTCATTTCAAGAATAAACGGGTCAGGACAGGCTAAAAAAGAGAGAAGAAAAAAAATTTCATTCCTATCCGTTCGAACCCGACCCGAGTTAGAAATTTAAAAATAAATGCAAAAAAATTCTAAAAATTTAAAAACATAAGCCAGGCTTCATTTCTAGACGAAACGGGTCAGGACAGGCCGAAAAATAGAGAAAAAAAAATTTTCCTTCCTATCCGTTCGAACCCGACTCGAGTTAGAAAATTCAAAAGTAAATGCAAAAAAATTCTAAAAATTAAAAAACATCATCCAGGCTTCATTTCAAGACGAAACGGGTCAGGACAGGCCGAAAAAAAGAGAAGAAAAAAAATTTCCTTCCGATCCGTTCGAACCCGACCCGAGTTTGAAAATTCAAAAATAAATGCAAAAAATTTCTAAAAATTCAAAAACATCATCCAGGCTTCATTTCAAGACGAAACGAGTCAGGACAAACCCAAACGTAGAGAAGAAAAAAAATTTCCTTCCGATCCGTTCGAACCCGACCCTACTTAGAAAATTCAAAAATAAATGCAGAAAAATTTTAAAAATTAAAAAACATCATACAGGCTTCATTTCAAAAATAAACGGGTCAAGACAGGCCAAAAAATAGAGAAGAAAAAAAATTTCCTTCCTATCCGTCCGAACCCGACCCGAGTTAGAAAATTCAAAAATAAATGCAAAAAAATTCCAAAAATTAAAAAACACAAGCCAGGCTTCATTTCTAGATGAAACGGGTCAGGACAGGCCGAAAAATAGAGAAGAAAAAAAATTTCCTTCCGATCCGTACGAACCCGACCCGAGTTAGAAAATTCAACAATAAATGCAAAAAAATTCAAAAAATTAAAAAACATCATCCAGGCTTCATTTCAAGACGAAACGGGTCAGGACAGGCCGAAAAATAGAGTAGAAAAAAAATTTCCTTCCGATCCGTACGAACCCGACCCGAGTTAGAAAATTCAACAATAAATGCAAAAAAATTCAAAAAATTAAAAAACATCATCCAGGCTTCATTTCAAGACGAAACGGGTCAGGACAGGCCGAAAAATAGAGAAGAAAAAAAATTTCCTTCCGATCCGTACGACCTCGACCCGAGTTAGAAAATTCAACAATAAATGCAAAAAAATTCAAAAAATGAAAAAACATCATCCAGGCTTCATTTCAAGACGAAACGGGTCAGGACAGGCCGAAAAATAGAGAAGAAAAAAAATTTCCTTCCGATCCGTTCGAACCCGACCCGAGTTAGAAAATTGAACAATAAATGCAAAAAAATTCTAAAAATTAAAAAACATCATCCAGGCTTCATTTCAAGACGAAACGGGTCAGGACAGGCCGAAAAATAGAGAAGAAAAAAAATTTCCTTCCGATCCGTACGAACCCGACCCGAGTTAGAAAATTCAACAATAAATGCAAAAAAATTCAAAAAATTAAAAAACATCATCCAGGCTTCATTTCAAGACGAAACGGGTCAGGACAGGCCGAAAAATAGAGAATAAAAAAAATTTCCTTCCGATCCGTTCGAACCCGACCCGAGTTAGAAAATTCAAAAATAAATGTAAAAAAATTCTAAAAATTAAAAAACATCATCCAGGCTTCATTTCAAGACGAAACGGGTCAGGACAGGCCCAAACATAGAGAAGAAAAAAAATTTCCTTCTGATCCGTTCGGACCCGACCCGAGTTAGAAAATTGAACAATAAATGCAAAAAAATTCTAAAAATTAAAAAACATCATCCAGGCTTCATTTCAAGACGAAACGGGTCAGGACAGGCCGAAAAATAGAGAAGAAAAAAAATTTCCTTCCGATCCGTACGAACCCGACCCGAGTTAGAAAATTCAACAATAAATGCAAAAAAATTCAAAAAATTAAAAAACATCATCCAGGCTTCATTTCAAGACGAAACGGGTCAGGACAGGCCCAAACATAGAGAAGAAAAAAAATTTCCTTCCGATCCGTTCGAACCCGACCCTAGTTAGAAAATTCAAAAATAAATGCAAAAAAATTTTAAAAATTAAAAAACATCATACAGGCTTCATTTCTAGAATAAACGAGTCAGGACAGGCCAAAAAAAAGAGAAGAAAAAAAATTTCCTTCCTATCCGTTCGAACCCGACCCGAGTTAGAAAATTGAACAATAAATACAAAAAAATTCTAAAAATTAAAAAACATCATCCAGGCTTCATTTCAAGACGAAACGGGTCAGGACAGGCCCAAAAATACAGAGGAAAAAAAATTTCCTTCCGATCCGTTCGAACCCGACCCGAGTTAGAAAATTGAACAATAAATACAAAAAAATTCTAAAAATTAAAAAACATCATCCAGGCTTCATTTCAAGATGAAACGGGTCAGGACAGGCCGAAAAATACAGAAGAAAAAAAATTTCCCTCCGATCCGTTCGAACCCGACCATAGTTAGAAAATTCAAAAATAAATGCAAAAAAAATTTAAAAATTAAAAAATATCATACAGGCTTCATTTCAAGAATAAACGGGTCAGGACAGGCTAAAAAAGAGAGAAGAAAAAAAATTTCCTTCCTATCCGTTCGAACCCGACCCGAGTTAGAAATTTAAAAATAAATGCAAAAAAATTCTAAAAATTTAAAAACATAAGCCAGGCTTCATTTCTAGACGAAACGGGTCAGGACAGGCCGAAAAATAGAGAAAAAAAAATTTTCCTTCCTATCCGTTCGAACCCGACCCGAGTTAGAAAATTCAAAAGTAAATGCAAAAAAATTCTAAAAATTAAAAAACATCATCCAGGCTTCATTTCAAGACGAAACGGGTCAGGACAGGCCGAAAAAAAGAGAAGAAAAAAAATTTCCTTCCGATCCGTTCGAACCCGACCCGAGTTTGAAAATTCAAAAATAAATGCAAAAAATTTCTAAAAATTCAAAAACATCATCCAGGCTTCATTTCAAGACGAAACGAGTCAGGACAAACCCAAACATAGAGAAGAAAAAAAATTTCCTTCCGATCCGTTCGAACCCGACCCTACTTAGAAAATTCAAAAATAAATGCAGAAAAATTTTAAAAATTAAAAAACATCATACAGGCTTCATTTCAAAAATAAACGGGTCAAGACAGGCCAAAAAATAGAGAAGAAAAAAAATTTCCTTCCTATCCGTCCGAACCCGACCCGAGTTAGAAAATTCAAAAATAAATGCAAAAAAATTCCAAAAATTAAAAAACACAAGCCAGGCTTCATTTCTAGATGAAACGGGTCAGGACAGGCCGAAAAATAGAGAAGAAAAAAAATTTCCTTCCGATCCGTACGAACCCGACCCGAGTTAGAAAATTCAACAATAAATGCAAAAAATTTCAAAAAATTAAAAAACATCATCCAGGCTTCATTTCAAGATGAAACGGGTCAGGACAGGCCGAAAAATAGAGTAGGAAAAAAATTTCCTTCCGATCCGTACGAACCCGACCCGAGTTAGAAAATTCAACAATAAATGCAAAAAAATTCAAAAAATTAAAAAACATCATCCAGGCTTCATTTCAAGACGAAACGGGTCAGGACAGGCCGAAAAATAGAGAAGAAAAAAAATTTCCTTCCGATCCGTACGACCCCGACCCGAGTTAGAAAATTCAACAATAAATGCAAAAAAATTCAAAAAATGAAAAAACATCATCCAGGCTTCATTTCAAGACGAAACGGGTCAGGACAGGCCGAAAAATAGAGAAGAAAAAAAATTTCCTTCCGATCCGTTCGAACCCGACCCGAGTTAGAAAATTGAACAATAAATGCAAAAAAATTCTAAAAATTAAAAAACATCATCCAGGCTTCATTTCAAGACGAAACGGGTCAGGACAGGCCGAAAAATAGAGAAGAAAAAAAATTTCCTTCCGATCCGTACGAACCCGACCCGAGTTAGAAAATTCAACAATAAATGCAAAAAAATTCAAAAAATTAAAAAACATCATCCAGGCTTCATTTCAAGACGAAACGGGTCAGGACAGGCCGAAAAATAGAGAATAAAAAAAATTTCCTTCCGATCCGTTCGAACCCGACCCGAGTTAGAAAATTCAATAATAAATGTAAAAAAATTCTAAAAATTAAAAAACATCATCCAGGCTTCATTTCAAGACGAAACGGGTCAGGACAGGCCCAAACATAGAGAAGAAAAAAAATTTCCTTCTGATCCGTTCGGACCCGACCCGAGTTAGAAAATTGAACAATAAATGCAAAAAAATTCTAAAAATTAAAAAACATCATCCAGGCTTCATTTCAAGAATAAACGAGTCAGGACAGGCCAAAAAAAAGAGAAGAAAAAAAATTTCCTTCCTATCCGTTCGAACCCGACCCGAGTTAGAAAATTCAAAAATAAATGCAAAAAAAATTCTAAAAATTAAAAAACTTCGTCCAGGCTTCATTTCAAGAATAAACGGGTCAGGACAGGCCAAAAAATAGAGAAGAAAAGAAATTTCCTTCCGATCCGTTCGAACCCGACCCTAGTTAGAAAATTCAAAAATAAATGCAAAAAAAATTTAAAAATTAAAAAACATCATACAGGCTTCATTTCAAGAATAAACGGGTCAGGACAGGCCAAAAAATAGAGAAGAAAAAAAATTTCATTCCGATCCGTTCGAACCCGACCATAGTTAGAAAATTCAAAAATAAATGCAAAAAAAATCTAAAAATTAAAAAACATAATCCAGGCTTCATTTCAAGACGAAACGGGTCAGGACAGGCCCAAAAATACAGATGAAAAAAAATTTCCTTCCGATCCGTTCGAACCCGACCCTAGTTAGAAAATTCAAAAATAAATGCAAAAAAAATTTAAAAATTAATAAACATCATACAGGCTTCATTTCAAGAATAAACGGGTCAGGACAGGCCAAAAAATAGAGAAGAAAAAAAATTTCCTTGCTATCCGTTCGAACCCGACCCGAGTTAGAAAATTAAAAAATAAATGCAAAAAAATTCTAAAAATTAAAAAACCTTCATCCAGGCTTCTTTTCAAGACGAAACGGGTCAGGACAGGCCCAAACATAGAGAAGAAAAAAAATTTCCTTCCGATCCGTTCGAACCCGACCCTAGTTAGAAAATTCAAAAATAAATGCAAAAAAATTTTAAAAATTAGAAAACATCGTACAGGCTTCATTTCAAGAATATACGGGTCAGGACAGGCCAAAAAATAGAGAAGAAAAAAAATTTCCTTCCTATCCGTTCGAACCCGACCTGAGTTAGAAATTTAAAAATAAATGCAAAAAAATTCTAAAAATTAAAAAACATTAGCCAGGCTTTATTTCTAAACGAAACGGGTCAGGACAGGCCGAAAAATAGAGAAAAAAAAATTTTCCTTCCTATCCGTTCGAACCCGACCCGAGTTAGAAAATTCAGAAGTAAATGCAAAAAAATTCTAAAAATTAAAAAACATCATCCAGGCTTCATTTCAAGACGAAACGGGTCAGGACAGGCCGAAAAATAGAGAAGAAAAAAAATTTCCTTCCTATCCGTTCGAACCCGACCCGAGTTAGAAAATTCAAAAATAAATGCAAAAAAATTCTAAAAATTAAAAAACTTCATCCAGGCTTCATTTCAAGAATAAACGGGTCAGGACAGGCAAAAAAATAGAGAAGAAAAGAAATTTCCTTCCGATCCGTTCGAACCCGACCCGAGTTAGAAAATTCAACAATAAATGCAAAAAAATTCTAAAAATTAAAAAACATCATCCAGGCTTCATATCAAGACGAAACGGGTCAGGACAGACCGAAAAATAGAGATGAAAAAAAATTTCCTTCCGATCCGTACGAACCCGACCCGAGTTAGAAAATTGAACAATAAATGCAAAAAAATTCAAAAAATTAAAAAACATCATCTAGGCTTCATTTCAAGACGAAACGGGTCAGGACAGGCCGAAAAAGAGAGAAGAAAAAAAATTTCCTTCCGATCCGTTCGAACCCGACCCGAGTTAGAAAATTCAACAATAAATGCAAAAAAAATTCTAAAAATTAAAAAACATCATCCAGGCTTTATCTCAAGACGAAACGGGTCAGGACAGGCCGAAAAATAGAGAAGAAAAAAAATTTCCTTCTTATCCGTTCGAACCCGACCCGAGTTAGAAAATTGAACAATAAATGCAAAAAAATTCTAAAAATTAAAAAACATCATCCAGGCTTCATTTCAAGACGAAACGGGTCAGGACAGGCCGAAAAATAGAGAAGAAAAAAAATTTCCTTCCGATCCGTACGAACCCGACCCGAGTTAGAAAATTCAACAATAAATGCAAAAAAATTCAAAAAATTAAAAAACATCATCCAGGCTTCATTTCAAGACGAAACGGGTCAGGACAGGCCGAAAAATAGAGAAGAAAAAAAATTTCCTTCCGATCCGTTCGAACCCGACCCGAGTTAGAAAATTCAAAAATAAATGTAAAAAAATTCTAAAAATTAAAAAACATCATCCAGGCTTCATTTCAAGACGAAACGGGTCAGGACAGGCCCAAACATAGAGAAGAAAAAAAATTTCCTTCCGATCCGTTCGAACCCGACCCTAGTTAGAAAATTCAAAAATAAATGCAAAAAAATTTTAAAAATTAAAAAACATCATACAGGCTTCATTTCAAGAATAAACGAGTCAGGACAGGCCAAAAAAAAGAGAAGAAAAAAAATTTCCTTCCTATCCGTTCGAACCCGACCCGAGTTAGAAAATTCAAAAATAAATGCAAAAAAAATTCTAAAAATTAAAAAACTTCGTCCAGGCTTCATTTCAAGAATAAACGGGTCAGGACAGGCCAAAAAATAGAGAAGAATAGAAATTTCCTTCCGATCCGTTCGAACCCGACCCTAGTTAGAAAATTCAAAAATAAATGCAAAAAAAATTTAAAAATTAAAAAACATCATACAGGCTTCATTTCAAGAATAAACGGGTCAGGACAGGCCAAAAAATAGAGAAGAAAAAAAATTTCATTCCGATCCGTTCGAACCCGACCATAGTTAGAAAATTCAAAAATAAATGCAAAAAAAATCTAAAAATTAAAAAACATAATCCAGGCTTCATTTCAAGACGAAACGGGTCAGGACAGGCCCAAAAATACAGATGAAAAAAAATTTCCTTCCGATCCGTTCGAACCCGACCCTAGTTAGAAAATTCAAAAATAAATGCAAAAAAAATTTAAAAATTAATAAACATCATACAGGCTTCATTTCAAGAATAAACGGGTCAGGACAGGCCAAAAAATAGAGAAGAAAAAAAATTTCCTTCCTATCCGTTCGAACCCGACCCGAGTTAGAAAATTCAAAAATAAATGCAAAAAAATTCTAAAAATTAAAAAACCTTCATCCAGGCTTCTTTTCAAGACCAAACGGGTCAGGACAGGCCCAAACATAGAGAAGAAAAAAAATTTCCTTCCGATCCGTTCGAACCCGACCCTGGTTAGAAAATTCAAAAATAAATGCAAAAAAATTATAAAAATTAGAAAACATCGTCCAGGCTTCATTTCAAGAATATACGGGTCAGGACAGGCCAAAAAATAGAGAAGAAAAAAAATTTCTTTCCTATCCGTTAGAACCCGACCCGAGTTAGAAAATTCAAAAATATATGCAAAAAAATTCTAAAAATTAAAAAACTTCATCCAGGCTTCATTTCAAGAATAAACGGGTCAGGACAGGCCACAAAATAGATAAGAAAAAAAATTTCCTTCCAATCCGTTCGAACCCGACCCGAGTTAGAAAATTCAACAATAAATGCAAAAAAATTCTAAAAATTAAAAAACATCATGCAGGCTTCATTTCAAGACGAAACGGGTCAGGACAGGTCCAAAAATACAGAAGAAAAAAAATTTCCTTCCGATCCGTTCGAACCCGACCCTAGTTAGAAAATTCAAAAATAAATGCAAAAAAATTTTAAAAATTAAAAAACATCGTACAGGCTTCATTTCAAGAATAAACGGGTCAGGAAAGGCCAAAAAATACAGAAGAAAAAAAATTTCATTCCTATCCTTTCGAACCCGACCCGAGTTAGAAAATTAAAAAATAAATGCAAAAAAATTCAAAAAATTAAAAAACATCAGCCAGGCTTCATTTCTAGACGAAACGGGTCAGGACAGGCCGAAAAATAGAGAAAAAAAAATTTCCTTCCTATCCGTTCGAACCCGACCCGAGTTAGAAAATTCAAAAGTAAATGCAAAAAAATTCTAAAAATTAAAAAACATCATCCAGGCTTCATTTCAAGACGAAACGGGTCAGGACAGGCCGAAAAAAAGAGAAGAAAAAAAATTTCCTTCCGATCCGTTCGAACCCGACCCGAGTTTGAAAATTCAAAAATAAATGCAAAAAATTACTAAAAATTAAAAAACATCATCCAGGCTTCATTTCAAGACGAAACGGGTCAGGACAAACCCAAACATAGAGAAGAAAAAAAATTTCCTTCCGATCCGTTCGAACCCGACCCTACTTAGAAAATTCGAAAATAAATGCAGAAAAATTTTAAAAATTAAAAAACATCATACAGGCTTCATTTCAAAAATAAACGGGTCAAGACAGGCCAAAAAATAGAGAAGAAAAAAAATTTCCTTCCTATCCGTCCGAACCCGACCCGAGTTAGAAAATTCAAAAATAAATGCAAAAAAATTCCAAAAATTAAAAAACATAAGCCAGGCTTCATTTCTAGACGAAACGGGTCAGGACAGGCCGAAAAATAGAGAAAAAAAAAATTTCCTTCCGATCCGTATGAACCCGACCCGAGTTAGAAAATTCAACAATAAATGCAAAAAAAATTCTAAAAATTAAAAAACATCATCCAGGCTTCATCTCAAGACAAAACGGGTCAGGACAGGCCGAAAAATAGAGAAGAAAAAAAATTTCCTTCTGATCCGTTCGAACCCGACCCGAGTTAGAAAATTGAACAATAAATGCAAAAAAATTCTAAAAATTAAAAAACATCATCCAGGCTTCATTTCAAGACGAAACGGGTCAGGACAGGCTGAAAAATAGAGAAGAAAAAAAATTTCCTTCCGATCCGTACGAACCCGACCCGAGTTAGAAAATTGAACAATAAATGCAAAAAAATTCAAAAAATTAAAAAACATCATCCAGGCTTCATTTCAAGACGAAACGGGTCAGGACAGGCCGAAAACGAGAGAAGAAAAAAAATTTCCTTCCGATCCGTTCGAACCCGACCCGAGTTAGAAAATTCAAAAATAAATGTAAAAAAATTCTAAAAATTAAAAAACATCATCCAGGCTTCATTTCAAGACGAAACGGGTCAGGACAGGCCCAAACATAGAGAAGAAAAAAAATTTCCTTCCGATCCGTTCGAACCCGACCCTAGTTAGAAAATTCAAAAATAAATGCAAAAAAATTTTAAAAATTAAAAAACATCATACAGGCTTCATTTCAAGAATAAACGAGTCAGGACAGGCCAAAAAAAAGAGAAGAAAAAAAATTTCCTTCCTATCCGTTCGAACCCGACCCGAGTTAGAAAATTCAACAATAAATGCAAAAAAATTCAAAAAATTAAAAAACATCATGCAGGCTTCATTTCAAGACGAAACGGGTCAGGACAGGCCGAAAAATAGAGAAGAAAAAAAATTTCCTTCCGATCCGTTCGAACCCGACCCGAGTTAGAAAATTGAACAATAAATACAAAAAAATTCTAAAAATTAAAAAACATCATCCAGGCTTCATTTCAAGACGAAACGGGTCAGGACAGGCCCAAAAATACAGAAGAAAAAAAATTTCATTCCGATCCGTTCGAACCCGACCCTAGTTAGAAAATTCAAAAATAAATGCAAAAAAAATTTAAAAATTTAAAAATATCATACAGGCTTCATTTCAAGAATAAACGGGTCAGGACAGGCCAAAAAATAGAGAAGAGAAAAAATTTCCTTCCTATCCGTTCGAACCCGACCTGAGTTAGAAATTTAAAAATAAATGTAAAAAAATTCTAAAAATTAAAAAACATAAGCCAGGCTTCATTTCTAGACGAAACGGGTCAGGACAGGCCGAAAAATAGAGAAAAAAAAATTTTCCTTCCTATCCGTTCGAACCCGACCCGAGTTAGAAAATTCAGAAGTAAATGCAAAAAAATTCTAAAAATTAAAAAACATCATCCAGGCTTCATTTCAAGACGAAACGGGTCAGGACAGGCCGAAAAATAGAGAAGAAAAAAAATTTCCTTCCTATCCGTTCGAACCCGACCCGAGTTAGAAAATTCAAAAATAAATGCAAAAAAATTCTAAAAATTAAAAAACTTCATCCAGGCTTCATTTCAAGAATAAACGGGTCAGGACAGGCAAAAAAATAGAGAAGAAAAGAAATTTCCTTCCGATCCGTTCGAACCCGACCCTAGTTAGAAAATTCAAAAATAAATGCAAAAAAATTTTAAAAATTAAAAAACATCGTACAGGCTTCATTTCAAGAATAAACGGGTCAGGAAAGGCCAAAAAATACAGAAGAAAAAAATTTCATTCCTATCCTTTCGAACCCGACCCGAGTTAGAAAATTAAAAAATAAATGCAAAAAAATTCAAAAAATTAAAAAAACATCAGCCAGGCTTCATTTCTAGACGAAACGGGTCAGGACAGGCCGAAAAATAGAGAAAAAAAAATTTCCTTCCTATCCGTTCGAACCCGACCCGAGTTAGAAAATTCAAAAGTAAATGCAAAAAAATTCTAAAAATTAAAAAACATCATCCAGGCTTCATTTCAAGACGAAACGGGTCAGGACAGGCCGAAAAAAAGAGAAGAAAAAAAATTTCCTTCCGATCCGTTCGAACCCGACCCGAGTTTGAAAATTCAAAAATAAATGCAAAAAATTACTAAAAATTAAAAAACATCATCCAGGCTTCATTTCAAGACGAAATGGGTCAGGACAAACCCAAACATAGAGAAGAAAAAAAATTTCCTTCCGATCCGTTCGAACCCGACCCTACTTAGAAAATTCGAAAATAAATGCAGAAAAATTTTAAAAATTAAAAAATATCATACAGGCTTCATTTCAAAAATAAACGGGTCAAGACAGGCCAAAAAATAGAGAAGAAAAAAAATTTCCTTCCTATCCGTCCGAACCCGACCCGAGTTAGAAAATTCAAAAATAAATGCAAAAAAATTTCAAAAATTAAAAAACATAAGCCAGGCTTCATTTCTAGACGAAACGGGTCAGGACAAGCCGAAAAATAGAGAAAAAAAAAATTTCCTTCCGATCCGTATGAACCCGACCCGAGTTAGAAAATTCAACAATAAATGCAAAAAAAATTCTAAAAATTAAAAAACATCATCCAGGCTTCATCTCAAGACGAAACGGGTCAGGACAGGCCGAAAAATAGAGAAGAAAAAAAATTTCCTTCTGATCCGTTCGAACCCGACCCGAGTTAGAAAATTGAACAATAAATGCAAAAAAATTCTAAAAATTAAAAAACATCATCCAGGCTTCATTTCAAGACGAAACGGGTCAGGACAGGCCGAAAAATAGAGAAGAAAAAAAATTTCCTTCCGATCCGTACGAACCCGACCCGAGTTAGAAAATTGAACAATAAATGCAAAAAAATTCAAAAAATTAAAAAACATCATCCAGGCTTCATTTCAAGACGAAACGGGTCAGGACAGGCCGAAAACGAGAGAAGAAAAAAAATTTCCTTCCGATCCGTTCGAACCCGACCCAAGTTAGAAAATTCAAAAATAAATGTAAAAAAATTCTAAAAATTAAAAAACATCATCCAGGCTTCATTTCAAGACGAAACGGGTTAGGACAGGCCCAAACATAGAGAAGAAAAAAAATTTCCTTCCGATCCGTTCGAACCCGACCCTAGTTAGAAAATTCAAAAATAAATGCAAAAAAATTTTAAAAATTAAAAAACATCATACAGGCTTCATTTCAAGAATAAACGAGTCAGGACAGGCCAAAAAAAAGAGAAGAAAAAAAATTTCCTTCCTATCCGTTCGAACCCGACCCGAGTTAGAAAATTCAACAATAAATGCAAAAAAATTCAAAAAATTAAAAAACATCATCCAGGCTTCATTTCAAGACGAAACGGGTCAGGACAGGCCGAAAAATAGAGAAGAAAAAAAATTTCCTTCCGATCCGTTCGAACCCGACCCGAGTTAGAAAATTGAACAATAAATACAAAAAAATTCTAAAAATTAAAAAACATCATCCAGGCTTCATTTCAAGACGAAACGGGTCAGGACAGGCCCAAAAATACAGAAGAAAAAAAATTTCATTCCGATCCGTTCGAACCCGACCCTAGTTAGAAAATTCAAAAATAAATGCAAAAAAAATTTAAAAATTAAAAAATATCATACAGGCTTCATTTCAAGAATAAACGGGTCAGGACAGGCCAAAAAATAGAGAAGAGAAAAAATTTCCTTCCTATCCGTTCGAACCCGACCTGAGTTAGAAATTTAAAAATAAATGTAAAAAAATTCTAAAAATTAAAAAACATAAGCCAGGCTTCATTTCTAGACGAAACGGGTCAGGACAGGCCGAAAAATAGAGAAAAAAAAATTTTCCTTCCTATCCGTTCGAACCCGACCCGAGTTAGAAAATTCAGAAGTAAATGCAAAAAAATTCTAAAAATTAAAAAACATCATCCAGGCTTCATTTCAAGACGAAACGGGTCAGGACAGGCCGAAAAATAGAGAAGAAAAAAAATTTCCTTCCGATCCGTACGAACCCGACCCGAGTTAGAAAATTGAACAATAAATGCAAAAAAATTCTAAAAATTAAAAAACTTCATCCAGGCTTCATTTCAAGAATAAACGGGTCAGGACAGGCAAAAAAATAGAGAAGAAAAGAAATTTCCTTCCGATCCGTTCGAACCCGACCCGAGTTAGAAAATTCAACAATAAATGCAAAAAAATTCTAAAAATTAAAAAACATCATCCAGGCTTCATATCAAGACGAAACGGGTCAGGACAGACCGAAAAATAGAGATGAAAAAAAATTTCCTTCCGATCCGTACGAACCCGACCCGAGTTAGAAAATTGAACAATAAATGCAAAAAAATTCAAAAAATTAAAAAACATCATCCAGGCTTCATTTCAAGACGAAACGGGTCAGGACAGGCTGAAAAAGAGAGAAGAAAAAAAATTTCCTTCCGATCCGTTCGAACCCGACCCGAGTTAGAAAATTCAAAAATAAATGTAAAAAAATTCTAAAAATTAAAAAACATCATCCAAGCTTCATTTCAAGACGAAACGGGTCAGGACAGGCCCAAACATAGAGAAGAAAAAAAATTTCCTTCCGATCCGTTCGAACCCGACCTTAGTTAGAAAATTCAAAAATAAATGCAAAAAAATTTTAAAAATTAAAAAACATCATACAGGCTTCATTTCAAGAATAAACGAGTCACGACAGGCCAAAAAAAAGAGAAGAAAAAAAATTTCCTTCCTATCCGTACTAACCCGACCCGAGTTAGAAAATTCAACAATAAATGCAAAAAAATTCAAAAAATTAAAAAACATCATCCAGGCTTCATTTCAAGACGAAACGGGTCAGGACAGGCCGAAAAATAGAGAAGAAAAAAAATTTCCTTCCGATCCGTTCGAACCCGACCCGAGTTAGAAAATTGAACAATAAATACAAAAAAATTCAAAAAATTAAAAAACATCATCTAGGCTTCATTTCAAGAAGAAACGGGTCAGGACAGGCCGAAAAAGAGAGAAGAAAAAAAATTTCCTTCCGATCCGTTCGAACCCGACCCGAGTTAGAAAATTCAACAATAAATGCAAAAAAAATTCTAAAAATTAAAAAACATCATCCAGGCTTTATCTCAAGACGAAACGGGTCAGGACAGGCCGAAAAATAGAGAAGAAAAAAAATTTCCTTCTTATCCGTTCGAACCCGACCCGAGTTAGAAAATTGAACAATAAATGCAAAAAAATTCTAAAAATTAAAAAACATCATCCAGGCTTCATTTCAAGACGAAACGGGTCAGGACAGGCCGAAAAATAGAGAAGAAAAAAAATTTCCTTCCGATCCGTACGAACCCGACCCGAGTTAGAAAATTCAACAATAAATGCAAAAAAATTCAAAAAATTAAAAAACATCATCCAGGCTTCATTTCAAGACGAAACGGGTCAGGACAGGCCGAAAAATAGAGAAGAAAAAAAATTTCCTTCCGATCCGTTCGAACCCGACCCGAGTTAGAAAATTCAAAAATAAATGTAAAAAAATTCTAAAAATTAAAAAACATCATCCAGGCTTCATTTCAAGACGAAACGGGTCAGGACAGGCCCAAACATAGAGAAGAAAAAAAATTTCCTTCCGATCCGTTCGAACCCGACCCTAGTTAGAAAATTCAAAAATAAATGCAAAAAAATTTTAAAAATTAAAAAACATCATACAGGCTTCATTTCAAGAATAAACGAGTCAGGACAGGCCAAAAAAAAGAGAAGAAAAAAAATTTCCTTCCTATCCGTTCGAACCCGACCCGAGTTAGAAAATTCAAAAATAAATGCAAAAAAAATTCTAAAAATTAAAAAACTTCGTCCAGGCTTCATTTCAAGAATAAACGGGTCAGGACAGGCCAAAAAATAGAGAAGAATAGAAATTTCCTTCCGATCCGTTCGAACCCGACCTTAGTTAGAAAATTCAAAAATAAATGCAAAAAAAATTTAAAAATTAAAAAACATCATACAGGCTTCATTTCAAGAATAAACGGGTCAGGACAGGCCAAAAAATAGAGAAGAAAAAAAATTTCATTCCGATCCGTTCGAACCCGACCATAGTTAGAAAATTCAAAAATAAATGCAAAAAAAATCTAAAAATTAAAAAACATAATCCAGGCTTCATTTCAAGACGAAACGGGTCAGGACAGGCCCAAAAATACAGATGAAAAAAAATTTCCTTCCGATCCGTTCGAACCCGACCCTAGTTAGAAAATTCAAAAATAAATGCAAAAAAAATTTAAAAATTAATAAACATCATACAGGCTTCATTTCAAGAATAAACGGGTCAGGACAGGCCAAAAAATAGAGAAGAAAAAAAATTTCCTTCCTATCCGTTCGAACCCGACCCGAGTTAGAAAATTCAAAAATAAATGCAAAAAAATTCTAAAAATTAAAAAACCTTCATCCAGGCTTCTTTTCAAGACGAAACGGGTCAGGACAGGCCCAAACATAGAGAAGAAAAAAAATTTCCTTCCGATCCGTTCGAACCCGACCCTGGTTAGAAAATTCAAAAATAAATGCAAAAAAATTTTAAAAATTAGAAAACATCGTACAGGCTTCATTTCAAGAATATACGGGTCAGGACAGGCCAAAAAATAGAGAAGAAAAAAAATTTCTTTCCTATCCGTTAGAACCCGACCCGAGTTAGAAAATTCAAAAATATATGCAAAAAAATTCTAAAAATTAAAAAACTTCATCCAGGCTTCATTTCAAGAATAAACGGGTCAGGACAGGCCACAAAATAGATAAGAAAAAAAATTTCCTTCCGATCCGTTCGAACCCGACCCGAGTTAGAAAATTCAACAATAAATGCAAAAAAATTCTAAAAATTAAAAAACATCATGCAGGCTTCATTTCAAGACGAAACGGGTCAGGACAGGTCCAAAAATACAGAAGAAAAAAAATTTCCTTCCGATCCGTTCGAACCCGACCCTAGTTAGAAAATTCAAAAATAAATGCAAAAAAATTTTAAAAATTAAAAAACATCGTACAGGCTTCATTTCAAGAATAAACGGGTCAGGAAAGGCCAAAAAATACAGAAGAAAAAAAATTTCATTCCTATCCTTTCGAACCCGACCCGAGTTAGAAAATTAAAAAATAAATGCAAAAAAATTCAAAAAATTAAAAAACATCAGCCAGGCTTCATTTCTAGACGAAACGGGTCAGGACAGGCCGAAAAATAGAGAAAAAAAAATTTCCTTCCTATCCGTTCGAACCCGACCCGAGTTAGAAAATTCAAAAGTAAATGCAAAAAAATTCTAAAAATTAAAAAACATCATCCATGCTTCATTTCAAGACGAAACGGGTCAGGACAGGCCGAAAAAAAGAGAAGAAAAAAAATTTCCTTCCGATCCGTTCGAACCCGACCCGAGTTTGAAAATTCAAAAATAAATGCAAAAAATTACTAAAAATTAAAAAACATCATCCAGGCTTCATTTCAAGACGAAACGGGTCAGGACAAACCCAAACATAGAGAAGAAAAAAAATTTCCTTCCGATCCGTTCGAACCCGACCCTACTTAGAAAATTCGAAAATAAATGCAGAAAAATTTTAAAAATTAAAAAACATCATACAGGCTTCATTTCAAAAATAAACGGGTCAAGACAGGCCAAAAAATAGAGAAGAAAAAAAATTTCCTTCCTATCCGTCCGAACCCGACCCGAGTTAGAAAATTCAAAAATAAATGCAAAAAAATTCCAAAAATTAAAAAACATAAGCCAGGCTTCATTTCTAGACGAAACGGGTCAGGACAGGCCGAAAAATAGAGAAAAAAAAAATTTCCTTCCGATCCGTATGAACCCGACCCGAGTTAGAAAATTCAACAATAAATGCAAAAAAAATTCTAAAAATTAAAAAACATCATCCAGGCTTCATCTCAAGACGAAACGGGTCAGGACAGGCCGAAAAATAGAGAAGAAAAAAAATTTCCTTCTGATCCGTTCGAACCCGACCCGAGTTAGAAAATTGAACAATAAATGCAAAAAAATTCTAAAAATTAAAAAACATCATCCAGGCTTCATTTCAAGACGAAACGGGTCAGGACAGGCCGAAAAATAGAGAAGAAAAAAAATTTCCTTCCGATCTGTACGAACCCGACCCGAGTTAGAAAATTGAACAATAAATGCAAAAAAATTCAAAAAATTAAAAAACATCATCCAGGCTTCATTTCAAGACGAAACGGGTCAGGACAGGCCGAAAACGAGAGAAGAAAAAAAATTTCCTTCCGATCCGTTCGAACCCGACCCGAGTTAGAAAATTCAAAAATAAATGTAAAAAAATTCTAAAAATTAAAAAACATCATCCAGGCTTCATTTCAAGACGAAACGGGTCAGGACAGGCCCAAACATAGAGAAGAAAAAAAATTTCCTTCCGATCCGTTCGAACCCGACCCTAGTTAGAAAATTCAAAAATAAATGCAAAAAAATTTTAAAAATTAAAAAACATCATACAGGCTTCATTTCAAGAATAAACGAGTCAGGACAGGCCAAAAAAAAGAGAAGAAAAAAAATTTCCTTCCTATCCGTTCGAACCCGACCCGAGTTAGAAAATTCAACAATAAATGCAAAAAAAATTCTAAAAATTAAAAAACATCATCCAGGCTTTATCTCAAGACGAAACGGGTCAGGACAGGCCGAAAAATAGAGAAGAAAAAAAATTTCCTTCTTATCCGTTCGAACCCGACCCGAGTTAGAAAATTGAACAATAAATGCAAAAAAATTCTAAAAATTAAAAAACATCATCCAGGCTTCATTTCTAGACGAAACGGGTCAGGACAGGCCGAAAAATAGAGAAGAAAAAAAATTTCCTTCCGATCCGTACGAACCCGACCCGAGTTAGAAAATTCAACAATAAATGTAAAAAAATTCAAAAAATTAAAAAACATCATCCAGGCTTCATTTCAAGACGAAACGGGTCAGGACAGGCCGAAAAATAGAGAAGAAAAAAAATTTCCTTCCGATCCGTTCGAACCCGACCCGAGTTAGAAAATTCAAAAATAAATGTAAAAAAATTCTAAAAATTAAAAAACATCATCCAGGCTTCATTTCAAGACGAAACGGGTCAGGACAGGCCCAAACATAGAGAAGAAAAAAAATTTCCTTCCGATCCGTTCGAACCCGACCCTAGTTAGAAAATTCAAAAATAAATGCAAAAAAATTTTAAAAATTAAAAAACATCATACAGGCTTCATTTCAAGAATAAACGAGTCAGGACAGGCCAAAAAAAAGAGAAGAAAAAAAATTTCCTTCCTATCCGTTCGAACCCGACCCGAGTTAGAAAATTCAAAAATAAATGCAAAAAAAATTCTAAAAATTAAAAAACTTCGTCCAGGCTTCATTTCAAGAATAAACGGGTCAGGACAGGCCAAAAAATAGAGAAGAATAGAAATTTCCTTCCGATCCGTTCGAACCCGACCTTAGTTAGAAAATTCAAAAATAAATGCAAAAAAAATTTAAAAATTAAAAAACATCATACAGGCTTCATTTCAAGAATAAACGGGTCAGGACAGGCCAAAAAATAGAGAAGAAAAAAAATTTCATTCCGATCCGTTCGAACCCGACCATAGTTAGAAAATTCAAAAATAAATGCAAAAAAAATCTAAAAATTAAAAAACATAATCCAGGCTTCATTTCAAGACGAAACGGGTCAGGACAGGCCCAAAAATACAGATGAAAAAAAAATTTCCTTCCGATCCGTTCGAACCCGACCCTAGTTAGAAAATTCAAAAATAAATGCAAAAAAAATTTAAAAATTAATAAACATCATACAGGCTTCATTTCAAGAATAAACGGGTCAGGACAGGCCAAAAAATAGAGAAGAAAAAAAATTTCCTTCCTATCCGTTCGAACCCGACCCGAGTTAGAAAATTCAAAAATAAATGCAAAAAAATTCTAAAAATTAAAAAACCTTCATCCAGGCTTCTTTTCAAGACGAAACGGGTCAGGACAGGCCCAAACATAGAGAAGAAAAAAAATTTCCTTCCGATCCGTTCGAACCCGACCCTGGTTAGAAAATTCAAAAATAAATGCAAAAAAATTTTAAAAATTAGAAAACATCGTACAGGCTTCATTTCAAGAATATACGGGTCAGGACAGGCCAAAAAATAGAGAAGAAAAAAAATTTCTTTCCTATCCGTTAGAACCCGACCCGAGTTAGAAAATTCAAAAATATATGCAAAAAAATTCTAAAAATTAAAAAACTTCATCCAGGCTTCATTTCAAGAATAAACGGGTCAGGACAGGCCACAAAATAGATAAGAAAAAAAATTTCCTTCCGATCCGTTCGAACCCGACCCGAGTTAGAAAATTCAACAATAAATGCAAAAAAATTCTAAAAATTAAAAAACATCATGCAGGCTTCATTTCAAGACGAAACGGGTCAGGACAGGTCCAAAAATACAGAAGAAAAAAAATTTCCTTCCGATCCGTTCGAACCCGACCCTAGTTAGAAAATTCAAAAATAAATGCAAAAAAATTTTAAAAATTAAAAAACATCGTACAGGCTTCATTTCAAGAATAAACGGGTCAGGAAAGGCCAAAAAATACAGAAGAAAAAAAATTTCATTCCTATCCTTTCGAACCCGACCCGAGTTAGAAAATTAAAAAATAAATGCAAAAAAATTCAAAAAATTAAAAAACATCAGCCAGGCTTCATTTCTAGACGAAACGGGTCAGGACAGGCCGAAAAATAGAGAAAAAAAAATTTCCTTCCTATCCGTTCGAACCCGACCCGAGTTAGAAAATTCAAAAGTAAATGCAAAAAAATTCTAAAAATTAAAAAACATCATCCATGCTTCATTTCAAGACGAAACGGGTCAGGACAGGCCGAAAAAAAGAGAAGAAAAAAAATTTCCTTCCGATCCGTTCGAACCCGACCCGAGTTTGAAAATTCAAAAATAAATGCAAAAAATTACTAAAAATTAAAAAACATCATCCAGGCTTCATTTCAAGACGAAACGGGTCAGGACAAACCCAAACATAGAGAAGAAAAAAAATTTCCTTCCGATCCGTTCGAACCCGACCCTACTTAGAAAATTCGAAAATAAATGCAGAAAAATTTTAAAAATTAAAAAACATCATACAGGCTTCATTTCAAAAATAAACGGGTCAAGACAGGCCAAAAAATAGAGAAGAAAAAAAATTTCCTTCCTATCCGTCCGAACCCGACCCGAGTTAGAAAATTCAAAAATAAATGCAAAAAAATTCCAAAAATTAAAAAACATAAGCCAGGCTTCATTTCTAGACGAAACGGGTCAGGACAGGCCGAAAAATAGAGAAAAAAAAAATTTCCTTCCGATCCGTATGAACCCGACCCGAGTTAGAAAATTCAACAATAAATGCAAAAAAAATTCTAAAAATTAAAAAACATCATCCAGGCTTCATCTCAAGACGAAACGGGTCAGGACAGGCCGAAAAATAGAGAAGAAAAAAAATTTCCTTCTGATCCGTTCGAACCCGACCCGAGTTAGAAAATTGAACAATAAATGCAAAAAAATTCTAAAAATTAAAAAACATCATCCAGGCTTCATTTCAAGACGAAACGGGTCAGGACAGGCCGAAAAATAGAGAAGAAAAAAAATTTCCTTCCGATCCGTACGAACCCGACCCGAGTTAGAAAATTGAACAATAAATGCAAAAAAATTCAAAAAATTAAAAAACATCATCCAGGCTTCATTTCAAGACGAAACGGGTCAGGACAGGCCGAAAACGAGAGAAGAAAAAAAATTTCCTTCCGATCCGTTCGAACCCGACCCGAGTTAGAAAATTCAAAAATAAATGTAAAAAAATTCTAAAAATTAAAAAACATCATCCAGGCTTCATTTCAAGACGAAACGGGTCAGGACAGGCCCAAACATAGAGAAGAAAAAAAATTTCCTTCCGATCCGTTCGAACCCGACCCTAGTTAGAAAATTCAAAAATAAATGCAAAAAAATTTTAAAAATTAAAAAACATCATACAGGCTTCATTTCAAGAATAAACGAGTCAGGACAGGCCAAAAAAAAGAGAAGAAAAAAAATTTCCTTCCTATCCGTTCGAACCCGACCCGAGTTAGAAAATTCAACAATAAATGCAAAAAAATTCAAAAAATTAAAAAACATCATCCAGGCTTCATTTCAAGACGAAACGGGTCAGGACAGGCCGAAAAATAGAGAAGAAAAAAAATTTCCTTCCGATCCGTTCGAACCCGACCCGAGTTAGAAAATTGAACAATAAATACAAAAAATTTCTAAAAATTAAAAAACATCATCCAGGCTTCATTTCAAGACGAAACGGGTCAGGACAGGCCCAAAAATACAGAAGAAAAAAAATTTCATTCCGATCCGTTCGAACCCGACCCAAGTTAGAAAATTCAAAAATAAATGCAAAAAAAATTTAAAAATTAAAAAATATCATACAGGCTTCATTTCAAGAATAAACGGGTCAGGACAGGCCAAAAAATAGAGAAGAGAAAAAATTTCCTTCCTATCCGTTCGAACCCGACCTGAGTTAGAAATTTAAAAATAAATGTAAAAAAATTCTAAAAATTAAAAAACATAAGCCAGGCTTCATTTCTAGACGAAACAGGTCAGGACAGGCCGAAAAATAGAGAAAAAAAAATTTTCCTTCCTATCCGTTCGAACCCGACCCGAGTTAGAAAATTCAGAAGTAAATGCAAAAAAATTCTAAAAATTAAAAAACATCATCCAGGCTTCATTTCAAGACGAAACGGGTCAGGACAGGCCGAAAAATAGAGAAGAAAAAAAATTTCCTTCCGATCCGTACGAACCCGACCCGAGTTAGAAAATTGAACAATAAATGCAAAAAAATTCTAAAAATTAAAAAACTTCATCCAGGCTTCATTTCAAGAATAAACGGGTCAGGACAGGCAAAAAAATAGAGAAGAAAAGAAATTTCCTTCCGATCCGTTCGAACCCGACCCGAGTTAGAAAATTCAACAATAAATGCAAAAAAATTCTAAAAATTAAAAAACATCATCCAGGCTTCATATCAAGACGAAACGGGTCAGGACAGACCGAAAAATAGAGATGAAAAAAAATTTCCTTCCGATCCGTACGAACCCGACCCGAGTTAGAAAATTGAACAATAAATGCAAAAAAATTCAAAAAATTAAAAAACATCATCCAGGCTTCATTTCAAGACGAAACGGGTCAGGACAGGCTGAAAAAGAGAGAAGAAAAAAAATTTCCTTCCGATCCGTTCGAACCCGACCCGAGTTAGAAAATTCAAAAATAAATGTAAAAAAATTCTAAAAATTAAAAAACATCATCCAAGCTTCATTTCAAGACGAAACGGGTCAGGACAGGCCCAAACATAGAGAAGAAAAAAAATTTCCTTCCGATCCGTTCGAACCCGACCTTAGTTAGAAAATTCAAAAATAAATGCAAAAAAATTTTAAAAATTAAAAAACATCATACAGGCTTCATTTCAAGAATAAACGAGTCACGACAGGCCAAAAAAAAGAGAAGAAAAAAAATTTCCTTCCTATCCGTACGAACCCGACCCGAGTTAGAAAATTCAACAATAAATGCAAAAAAATTCAAAAAATTAAAAAACATCATCCAGGCTTCATTTCAAGACGAAACGGGTCAGGACAGGCCGAAAAATAGAGAAGAAAAAAAATTTCCTTCCGATCCGTTCGAACCCGACCCGAGTTAGAAAATTGAACAATAAATACAAAAAAATTCAAAAAATTAAAAAACATCATCTAGGCTTCATTTCAAGAAGAAACGGGTCAGGACAGGCCGAAAAAGAGAGAAGAAAAAAAATTTCCTTCCGATCCGTTCGAACCCGACCCGAGTTAGAAAATTCAACAATAAATGCAAAAAAAATTCTAAAAATTAAAAAACATCATCCAGGCTTTATCTCAAGACGAAACGGGTCAGGACAGGCCGAAAAATAGAGAAGAAAAAAAATTTCCTTCCTATCCGTTCGAACCCGACCCGAGTTAGAAAATTGAACAATAAATGCAAAAAAATTCTAAAAATTAAAAAACATCATCCAGGCTTCATTTCAAGACGAAACGGGTCAGGACAGGCCGAAAAATAGAGAAGAAAAAAAATTTCCTTCCGATCCGTACGAACCCGACCCGAGTTAGAAAATTCAACAATAAATGCAAAAAAATTCAAAAAATTAAAAAACATCATCCAGGCTTCATTTCAAGACGAAACGGGTCAGGACAGGCCGAAAAATAGAGAAGAAAAAAAATTTCCTTCCGATCCGTTCGAACCCGACCCGAGTTAGAAAATTCAAAAATAAATGTAAAAAAATTCTAAAAATTAAAAAACATCATCCAGGCTTCATTTCAAGACGAAACGGGTCAGGACAGGGCCCAAACATAGAGAAGAAAAAAAATTTCCTTCCGATCCGTTCGAACCCGACCCTAGTTAGAAAATTCAAAAATAAATGCAAAAAAATTTTAAAAATTAAAAAACATCATACAGGCTTCATTTCAAGAATAAACGAGTCAGGACAGGCCAAAAAAAAGAGAAGAAAAAAAATTTCCTTCCTATCCGTTCGAACCCGACCCGAGTTAGAAAATTCAAAAATAAATGCAAAAAAAATTCTAAAAATTAAAAAACTTCGTCCAGGCTTCATTTCAAGAATAAACGGGTCAGGACAGGCCAAAAAATAGAGAAGAATAGAAATTTCCTTCCGATCCGTTCGAACCCGACCCTAGTTAGAAAATTCAAAAATAAATGCAAAAAAAATTTAAAAATTAAAAAACATCATACAGGCTTCATTTCAAGAATAAACGGGTCAGGACAGGCCAAAAAATAGAGAAGAAAAAAAATTTCATTCCGATCCGTTCGAACCCGACCATAGTTAGAAAATTCAAAAATAAATGCAAAAAAAATCTAAAAATTAAAAAACATAATCCAGGCTTCATTTCAAGACGAAACGGGTCAGGACAGGCCCAAAAATACAGATGAAAAAAAATTTCCTTCCGATCCGTTCGAACCCGACCCTAGTTAGAAAATTCAAAAATAAATGCAAAAAAAATTTAAAAATTAATAAACATCATACAGGCTTCATTTCAAGAATAAACGGGTCAGGACAGGCCAAAAAATAGAGAAGAAAAAAAATTTCCTTCCTATCCGTTCGAACCCGACCCGAGTTAGAAAATTCAAAAATAAATGCAAAAAAATTCTAAAAATTAAAAAACCTTCATCCAGGCTTCTTTTCAAGACGAAACGGGTCAGGACAGGCCCAAACATAGAGAAGAAAAAAAATTTCCTTCCGATCCGTTCGAACCCGACCCTGGTTAGAAAATTCAAAAATAAATGCAAAAAAATTTTAAAAATTAGAAAACATCGTACAGGCTTCATTTCAAGAATATACGGGTCAGGACAGGCCAAAAAATAGAGAAGAAAAAAAATTTCTTTCCTATCCGTTAGAACCCGACCCGAGTTAGAAAATTCAAAAATATATGCAAAAAAATTCTAAAAATTAAAAAACTTCATCCAGGCTTCATTTCAAGAATAAACGGGTCAGGACAGGCCACAAAATAGATAAGAAAAAAAATTTCCTTCCGATCCGTTCGAACCCGACCCGAGTTAGAAAATTCAACAATAAATGCAAAAAAATTCTAAAAATTAAAAAACATCATGCAGGCTTCATTTCAAGACGAAACGGGTCAGGACAGGTCCAAAAATACAGAAGAAAAAAAATTTCCTTCCGATCCGTTCGAACCCGACCCTAGTTAGAAAATTCAAAAATAAATGCAAAAAAATTTTAAAAATTAAAAAACATCGTACAGGCTTCATTTCAAGAATAAACGGGTCAGGAAAGGCCAAAAAATACAGAAGAAAAAAAATTTCATTCCTATCCTTTCGAACCCGACCCGAGTTAGAAAATTAAAAAATAAATGCAAAAAAATTCAAAAAATTAAAAAACATCAGCCAGGCTTCATTTCTAGACGAAACGGGTCAGGACAGGCCGAAAAATAGAGAAAAAAAAATTTCCTTCCTATCCGTTCGAACCCGACCCGAGTTAGAAAATTCAAAAGTAAATGCAAAAAAATTCTAAAAATTAAAAAACATCATCCAGGCTTCATTTCAAGACGAAACGGGTCAGGACAGGCCGAAAAAAAGAGAAGAAAAAAAATTTCCTTCCGATCCGTTCGAACCCGACCCGAGTTTGAAAATTCAAAAATAAATGCAAAAAATTACTAAAAATTAAAAAACATCATCCAGGCTTCATTTCAAGACGAAACGGGTCAGGACAAACCCAAACATAGAGAAGAAAAAAAATTTCCTTCCGATCCGTTCGAACCCGACCCTACTTAGAAAATTCGAAAATAAATGCAGAAAAATTTTAAAAATTAAAAAACATCATACAGGCTTCATTTCAAAAATAAACGGGTCAAGCCAGGCCAAAAAATAGAGAAGAAAAAAAATTTCCTTCCTATCCGTCCGAACCCGACCCGAGTTAGAAAATTCAAAAATAAATGCAAAAAAATTCCAAAAATTAAAAAACATAAGCCAGGCTTCATTTCTAGACGAAACGGGTCAGGACAGGCCGAAAAATAGAGAAAAAAAAAATTTCCTTCCGATCCGTATGAACCCGACCCGAGTTAGAAAATTCAACAATAAATGCAAAAAAAATTCTAAAAATTAAAAAACATCATCCAGGCTTCATCTCAAGACGAAACGGGTCAGGACAGGCCGAAAAATAGAGAAGAAAAAAAATTTCCTTCTGATCCGTTCGAACCCGACCCGAGTTAGAAAATTGAACAATAAATGCAAAAAAATTCTAAAAATTAAAAAACATCATCCAGGCTTCATTTCAAGACGAAACGGGTCAGGACAGGCCGAAAAATAGAGAAGAAAAAAAATTTCCTTCCGATCCGTACGAACCCGACCCGAGTTAGAAAATTGAACAATAAATGCAAAAAAATTCAAAAAATTAAAAAACATCATCCAGGCTTCATTTCAAGACGAAACGGGTCAGGACAGGCCGAAAACGAGAGAAGAAAAAAAATTTCCTTCCGATCCGTTCGAACCCGACCCGAGTTAGAAAATTCAAAAATAAATGTAAAAAAATTCTAAAAATTAAAAAACATCATCCAGGCTTCATTTCAAGACGAAACGGGTCAGGACAGGCCCAAACATAGAGAAGAAAAAAAATTTCCTTCCGATCCGTTCGAACCCGACTCTAGTTAGAAAATTCAAAAATAAATGCAAAAAAATTTTAAAAATTAAAAAACATCATACAGGCTTCATTTCAAGAATAAACGAGTCAGGACAGGCCAAAAAAAAGAGAAGAAAAAAAATTTCCTTCCTATCCGTTCGAACCCGACCCGAGTTAGAAAATTCAACAATAAATGCAAAAAAATTCAAAAAATTAAAAAACATCATGCAGGCTTCATTTCAAGACGAAACGGGTCAGGACAGGCCGAAAAATAAAGAAGAAAAAAAATTTCCTTCCGATCCGTTCGAACCCGACCCGAGTTAGAAAATTGAACAATAAATACAAAAAAATTCTAAAAATTAAAAAACATCATCCAGGCTTCATTTCAAGACGAAACGGGTCAGGACAGGCCCAAAAATACAGAAGAAAAAAAATTTCATTCCGATCCGTTCGAACCCGACCCTAGTTAGAAAATTCAAAAATAAATGCAAAAAAAATTTAAAAATTAAAAAATATCATACAGGCTTCATTTCAAGAATAAACGGGTCAGGACAGGCCAAAAAATAGAGAAGAGAAAAAATTTCCTTCCTATCCGTTCGAACCCGACCTGAGTTAGAAATTTAAAAATAAATGTAAAAAAATTCTAAAAATTAAAAAACATAAGCCAGGCTTCATTTCTAGACGAAACGGGTCAGGACAGGCCGAAAAATAGAGAAAAAAAAATTTTCCTTCCTATCCGTTCGAACCCGACCCGAGTTAGAAAATTCAGAAGTAAATGCAAAAAAATTCTAAAAATTAAAAAAACATCATCCAGGCTTCATTTCAAGACGAAACGGGTCAGGACAGGCCGAAAAATAGAGAAGAAAAAAAATTTCCTTCCTATCCGTTCGAACCCGACCCGAGTTAGAAAATTCAAAAATAAATGCAAAAAAATTCTAAAAATTAAAAAACTTCATCCAGGCTTCATTTCAAGAATAAACGGGTCAGGACAGGCAAAAAAATAGAGAAGAAAAGAAATTTCCTTCCGATCCGTTCGAACCCGACCCGAGTTAGAAAATTCAACAATAAATGCAAAAAAATTCTAAAAATTAAAAAACATCATCCAGGCTTCATATCAAGACGAAACGGGTCAGGACAGACCGAAAAATAGAGATGAAAAAAAATTTCCTTCCGATCCGTACGAACCCGACCCGAGTTAGAAAATTGAACAATAAATGCAAAAAAATTCAAAAAATTAAAAAACATCATCCAGGCTTCATTTCAAGACGAAACGGGTCAGGACAGGCTGAAAAAGAGAGAAGAAAAAAAATTTCCTTCCGATCCGTTCGAACCCGACCCGAGTTAGAAAATTCAAAAATAAATGTAAAAAAATTCTAAAAATTAAAAAACATCATCCAAGCTTCATTTCAAGACGAAACGGGTCAGGACAGGCCCAAACATAGAGAAGAAAAAAAATTTCCTTCCGATCCGTTCGAACCCGACCTTAGTTAGAAAATTCAAAAATAAATGCAAAAAAATTTTAAAAATTAAAAAACATCATACAGGCTTCATTTCAAGAATAAACGAGTCACGACAGGCCAAAAAAAAGAGAAGAAAAAAAAATTTCCTTCCTATCCGTACGAACCCGACCCGAGTTAGAAAATTCAACAATAAATGCAAAAAAATTCAAAAAATTAAAAAACATCATCCAGGCTTCATTTCAAGACGAAACGGGTCAGGACAGGCCGAAAAATAGAGAAGAAAAAAAATTTCCTTCCGATCCGTTCGAACCCGACCCGAGTTAGAAAATTGAACAATAAATACAAAAAAATTCTAAAAATTAAAAAACATCATCCAGGCTTCATTTCAAGACGAAACGGGTCAGGACAGGCCCAAAAATACAGAAGAAAAAAAATTTCCTTCCGATCCGTTCGAACCCGACCCTAGTTAGAAAATTCAAAAATAAATGCAAAAAAAATTTAAAAATTAAAAAATATCATACAGGCTTCATTTCAAGAATAAACGGGTCAGGACAGGCCAAAAAATAGAGAAGAAAAAAAATTTCCTTCCTATCCGTTCGAACCCGACCTGAGTTAGAAATTTAAAAATAAATGCAAAAAAATTCTAAAAATTAAAAAACATAAGCCAGGCTTCATTTCTAGACGAAACGGGTCAGGACAGGCCGAAAAATAGAGAAAAAAAAATTTTCCTTCCTATCCGTTCGAACCCGACCCGAGTTAGAAAATTCAGAAGTAAATGCAAAAAAATTCTAAAAGTTAAAAAACATCATCCAGGCTTCATTTCAAGACGAAACGGGTCAGGACAGGCCGAAAAATAGAGAAGAAAAAAAATTTCCTTCCTATCCGTTCGAACCCGACCCGAGTTAGAAAATTCAAAAATAGATGCAAAAAAATTCTAAAAATTTAAAAACTTCATCCAGGCTTCATTTCAAGAATAAACGGGTCAGGACAGGCAAAAAAATAGAGAAGAAAAGAAATTTCCTTCCGATCCGTTCGAACCCGACCCGAGTTAGAAAATTCAACAATAAATGCAAAAAAATTCTAAAAATTAAAAAACATCATTCAGGCTTCATATCAAGACGAAACGGGTCAGGACAGACCGAAAAATAGAGATGAAAAAAAATTTCCTTCCGATCCGTACGAACCCGACCCGAGTTAGAAAATTGAACAATAAATGCAAAAAAATTCAAAAAATTAAAAAAAATCATCCAGGCTTCATTTCAAGACGAAACGGGTCAGGACAGGCCGAAAAAGAGAGAAGAAAAAAAATTTCCTTCCGATCCGTTCGAACCCGACCCGAGTTAGAAAATTCAAAAATAAATGTAAAAAAATTCTAAAAATTAAAAAACATCATCCAGGCTTCATTTCAAGACGAAACGGGTCAGGACAGGCCCAAACATAGAGAAGAAAAAAAATTTCCTTCCGATCCGTTCGAACCCGACCCTAGTTAGAAAATTCAAAAATAAATGCAAAAAAATTTTAAAAATTAAAAAACATCATACAGGCTTCATTTCAAGAATAAACGAGTCAGGACAGGCCAAAAAAAAGAGAAGAAAAAAAATTTCCTTCCTATCCGTTCGAACCCGACCCGAGTTAGAAAATTCAACAATAAATGCAAAAAAATTCAAAAAATTAAAAAACATCATCCAGGCTTCATTTCAAGACGAAACGGGTCAGGACAGGCCGAAAAATAGAGAAGAAAAAAAATTTCCTTCCGATCCGTACGAACCCGACCCTAGTTAGAAATTTCAAAAATAAATGCAAAAAAAATTTAAATTCTAAAAATTAAAAAACATCATCCAGGCTTCATTTCAAGACGAAACGGGTCAGGACAGGCCCAAACATAGAGAAGAAAAAAAATTTCCTTCCTATCCGTTCGAACCCGACCTTAGTTAAAAAATTCAAAAATAAATGCAAAAAAATTTTAAAATTAAAAAACTTCATCCAGGCTTCATTTCAAGAATAAACGGGTCAGGACAGGCCAAAAAATAGAGAAGAAAAAAAATTTCCTTCCTATCCGTTCGAACTCGACCCGAGTTAGAAAATTAAAAAATAAATGCAAAAAAATTCTAAAAATTTAAAAACATCGTCCAGGCTTCATTTCAAGACGAAACGGTTCAGGACATCCTGAAAAATAGAGAACAAAAAAAATTTCATTCCTATCCGTTCGAACTCAACCGGAGTTAGAAAATTCAAAAAAATTAGAAAAATTAAAAAACAAAATCCAGGTTTCATTTCAAGACGAAACGGGTCAGGACAGGCCGAAAAATAGAGAAAAAAAAATTTCCTTCCTATCCGTTCGAACCCGGCCCGAGTTAGAAAATTCAAAAGTAAATGCAAAAAAATTATAAAAATTAAAAAACATCATCCAGGCTTCATTTCAAGACGAAACGGGTCAGGACAGGCCGAAAAATAGAGAAGAAAAAAAATTTCCTTCCGATCCGTTCGAACCCGACCCGAGTTAGAAAATTCAACAATAAATGCAAAAAAATTCTAAAAATTAAAAAACATCATGCAGGCTTCATTTCAAGACGAAACGGGTCAGGACAGGTCCAAAAATACAGAAGAAAAAAAATTTCCTTCCGATCCGTTCGAACCCGACCCTAGTTAGAAAATTCAAAAATAAATGCAAAAAAATTTTAAAAATTAAAAAACATCGTACAGGCTTCATTTCAAGAATAAACGGGTCAGGAAAGGCCAAAAAATACAGAAGAAAAAAAATTTCATTCCTATCCTTTCGAACCCGACCCGAGTTAGAAAATTAAAAAATAAATGCAAAAAAATTCAAAAAATTAAAAAACATCAGCCAGGCTTCATTTCTAGACGAAACGGGTCAGGACAGGCCGAAAAATAGAGAAAAAAAAATTTCCTTCCTATCCGTTCGAACCCGACCCGAGTTAGAAAATTCAAAAGTAAATGCAAAAAAATTCTAAAAATTAAAAAACATCATCCAGGCTTCATTTCAAGACGAAACGGGTCAGGACAGGCCGAAAAAAAGAGAAGAAAAAAAATTTCCTTTCGATCCGTTCGAACCCGACCCGAGTTTGAAAATTCAAAAATAAATGCAAAAAATTACTAAAAATTAAAAAACATCATCCAGGCTTCATTTCAAGACGAAACGGGTCAGGACAAACCCAAACATAGAGAAGAAAAAAAATTTCCTTCCGATCCGTTCGAACCCGACCCTACTTAGAAATTTCGAAAATAAATGCAGAAAAATTTTAAAAATTAAAAAACATCATACAGGCTTCATTTCAAAAATAAACGGGTCAAGACAAGCCAAAAAATAGAGAAGAAAAAAAATTTCCTTCCTATCCGTCCGAACCCGACCCGAGTTAGAAAATTCAAAAATAAATGCAAAAAAATTCCAAAAATTAAAAAACATAAGCCAGGCTTCATTTCTAGACGAAACGGGTCAGGACAGGCCGAAAAATAGAGAAAAAAAAAATTTCCTTCCGATCCGTATGAACCCGACCCGAGTTAGAAAATTCAACAATAAATGCAAAAAAATTCTAAAAATTAAAAAACATCATCCAGGCTTCATTTCAAGACGAAACGGGTCAGGACAGGCCGAAAAAGAGAGAAGAAAAAAAATTTCCTTCCGATCCGTTCGAACCCGACCCGAGTTAGAAAATTCAAAAATAAATGTAAAAAAATTCTAAAAATTAAAAAACATCATCCAGGCTTCATTTCAAGACGAAACGGGTCAGGACAGGCCCAAACATAGAGAAGAAAAAAAATTTCCTTCCGATCCGTTCGAACCCGACCCTAGTTAGAAAATTCAAAAATAAATGCAAAAAAATTTTAAAAATTAAAAAACATCATACAGGCTTCATTTCAAGAATAAACGAGTCAGGACAGGCCAAAAAAAAGAGAAGAAAAAAAATTTCCTTCCTATCCGTTCGAAACCGACCCGAGTTAGAAAATTCAACAATAAATGCAAAAAAATTCAAAAAATTAAAAAACATCGTCCAGGCTTCATTTCAAGACGAAACGGGTCAGGACATGCTGAAAAATAGAGAAGAAAAAAAATTTCCTTCCGATCCGTACGAACCCGACCCGAGTTAGAAAATTGAACAATAAATACAAAAAAATTCTAAAAATTAAAAAACATCATCCAGGCTTCATTTCAAGACGAAACGGGTCAGGACAGGCCCAAAAATACAGAAGAAAAAAAATTTCCTTCCGATCCGTTCGAACCCGACCCTAGTTAGAAAATTCAAAAATAAATGCAAAAAAAATTTAAAAATTAAAAAATATCATACAGGTTTCATTTCAAGAATAAACGGGTCAGGACAGGCCAAAAAATAGAGAAGAAAAAAAATTTCCTTCCTATCCGTTCGAACCCGACCTGAGTTAGAAATTTAAAAATAAATGCAAAAAAATTCTAAAAATTAAAAAACATAAGCCAGGCTTCATTTCTAGACGAAACGGGTCAGGACAGGCCGAAAAATAGAGAAAAAAAAATTTTCCTTCCTATCCGTTCGAACCCGACCCGAGTTAGAAAATTCAGAAGTAAATGCAAAAAAATTCTAAAAATTAAAAAACATCATCCAGGCTTCATTTCAAGACGAAACGGGTCAGGACAGGCCGAAAAATAGAGAAGAAAAAAAATTTCCTTCCTATCCGTTCGAACCCGACCCGAGTTAGAAAATTCAAAAATAAATGCAAAAAAATTCTAAAAATTAAAAAACTTCATCCAGGCTTCATTTCAAGAATAAACGGGTCAGGACAGGCAAAAAAATAGAGAAGAAAAGAAATTTCCTTCCGATCCGTTCGAACCCGACCCGAGTTAGAAAATTCAACAATAAATGCAAAAAAATTCTAAAAATTAAAAAACATCATCCAGGCTTCATATCAAGACGAAACGGGTCAGGACAGACCGAAAAATAGAGATGAAAAAAAATTTCCTTCCGATCCGTACGAACCCGACCCGAGTTAGAAAATTGAACAATAAATGCAAAAAAATTCAAAAAATTAAAAAACATCATCCAGGCTTCATTTCAAGACGAAACGGGTCAGGACAGGCTGAAAAAGAGAGAAGAAAAAAAATTTCCTTCCGATCCGTTCGAACCCGACCCGAGTTAGAAAATTCAAAAATAAATGTAAAAAAATTCTAAAAATTAAAAAACATCATCCAAGCTTCATTTCAAGACGAAACGGGTCAGGACAGGCCCAAACATAGAGAAGAAAAAAAATTTCCTTCCGATCCGTTCGAACCCGACCTTAGTTAGAAAATTCAAAAATAAATGCAAAAAAATTTTAAAAATTAAAAAACATCATACAGGCTTCATTTCAAGAATAAACGAGTCACGACAGGCCAAAAAAAAGAGAAGAAAAAAAAATTTCCTTCCTATCCGTACGAACCCGACCCGAGTTAGAAAATTCAACAATAAATGCAAAAAAATTCTAAAAATTAAAAAACATCATCCAGGCTTCATTTCAAGACGAAACGGGTCAGGACAGGCCGAAAAATAGAGAAGAAAAAAAATTTCCTTCCGATCCGTTCGAACCCGACCCGAGTTAGAAAATTGAACAATAAATACAAAAAAATTCTAAAAATTAAAAAACATCATCCAGGCTTCATTTCAAGACGAAACGGGTCAGGACAGGCCCAAAAATACAGAAGAAAAAAAATTTCCTTCCGATCCGTTCGAACCCGACCCTAGTTAGAAAATTCAAAAATAAATGCAAAAAAAATTTAAAAATTAAAAAATATCATACAGGCTTCATTTCAAGAATAAACGGGTCAGGACAGGCCAAAAAATAGAGAAGAAAAAAAATTTCCTTCCTATCCGTTCGAACCCGACCTGAGTTAGAAATTTAAAAATAAATGCAAAAAAATTCTAAAAATTAAAAAACATAAGCCAGGCTTCATTTCTAGACGAAACGGGTCAGGACAGGCCGAAAAATAGAGAAAAAAAAAATTTCCTTCCTATCCGTTCGAACCCGACCCGAGTTAGAAAATTCAGAAGTAAATGCAAAAAAATTCTAAAAATTAAAAAACATCATCCAGGCTTCATTTCAAGACGAAACGGGTCAGGACAGGCCGAAAAATAGAGAAGAAAAAAAATTTCCTTCCTATCCGTTCGAACCCGACCCGAGTTAGAAAATTCAAAAATAAATGCAAAAAAATTCTAAAAATTTAAAAACTTCATCCAGGCTTCATTTCAAGAATAAACGGGTCAGGACAGGCAAAAAAATAGAGAAGAAAAGAAATTTCCTTCCGATCCGTTCGAACCCGACCCGAGTTAGAAAATTCAACAATAAATGCAAAAAAATTCTAAAAATTAAAAAACATCATTCAGGCTTCATATCAAGACGAAACGGGTCAGGACAGACCGAAAAATAGAGATGAAAAAAAATTTCCTTCCGATCCGTACGAACCCGACCCGAGTTAGAAAATTGAACAATAAATGCAAAAAAATTCAAAAAATTAAAAAAAATCATCCAGGCTTCATTTCAAGACGAAACGGGTCAGGACAGGCCGAAAAAGAGAGAAGAAAAAAAATTTCCTTCCGATCCGTTCGAACCCGACCCGAGTTAGAAAATTCAAAAATAAATGTAAAAAAATTCTAAAAATTAAAAAACATCATCCAGGCTTCATTTCAAGACGAAACGGGTCAGGACAGGCCCAAACATAGAGAAGAAAAAAAATTTCCTTCCGATCCGTTCGAACCCGACCCTAGTTAGAAAATTCAAAAATAAATGCAAAAAAATTTTAAAAATTAAAAAACATCATACAGGCTTCATTTCAAGAATAAACGAGTCAGGACAGGCCAAAAAAAAGAGAAGAAAAAAAATTTCCTTCCTATCCGTTCGAACCCGACCCGAGTTAGAAAATTCAACAATAAATGCAAAAAAATTCAAAAAATTAAAAAACATCATCCAGGCTTCATTTCAAGACGAAACGGGTCAGGACAGGCCGAAAAATAGAGAAGAAAAAAAATTTCCTTCCGATCCGTACGAACCCGACCCTAGTTAGAAATTTCAAAAATAAATGCAAAAAAAATTTAAATTCTAAAAATTAAAAAACATCATCCAGGCTTCATTTCAAGACGAAACGGGTCAGGACAGGCCCAAACATAGAGAAGAAAAAAAATTTCCTTCCTATCCGTTCGAACCCGACCTTAGTCAAAAAATTCAAAAATAAATGCAAAAAAATTTTAAAATTAAAAAACTTCATCCAGGCTTCATTTCAAGAATAAACGGGTCAGGACAGGCCAAAAAATAGAGAAGAAAAAAAATTTCCTTCCTATCCGTTCGAACTCGACCCGAGTTAGAAAATTAAAAAATAAATGCAAAAAAATTCTAAAAATTTAAAAACATCGTCCAGGCTTCATTTCAAGACGAAACGGTTCAGGACATCCTGAAAAATAGAGAACAAAAAAAATTTCATTACTATCCGTTCGAACTCAACCGGAGTTAGAAAATTCAAAAAAATTAGAAAAATTAAAAAACAAAATCCAGGTTTCATTTCAAGACGAAACGGGTCAGGACAGGCCGAAAAATAGAGAAAAAAAAATTTCCTTCCTATCCGTTCGAACCCGGCCCGAGTTAGAAAATTCAAAAGTAAATGCAAAAAAAGTATAAAAATTAAAAAACATCATCCAGGCTTCATTTCAAGACGAAACGGGTCAGGACAGGCCGAAAAATAGAGAAGAAAAAAAATTTCCTTCCGATCCGTTCGAACCCGACCCGAGTTAGAAAATTCAACAATAAATGCAAAAAAATTCTAAAAATTAAAAAACATCATGCAGGCTTCATTTCAAGACGAAACGGGTCAGGACAGGTCCAAAAATACAGAAGAAAAAAAATTTCCTTCCGATCCGTTCGAACCCGACCCTAGTTAGAAAATTCAAAAATAAATGCAAAAAAATTTTAAAAATTAAAAAACATCGTACAGGCTTCATTTCAAGAATAAACGGGTCAGGAAAGGCCAAAAAATACAGAAGAAAAAAAATTTCATTCCTATCCTTTCGAACCCGACCCGAGTTAGAAAATTAAAAAATAAATGCAAAAAAATTCAAAAAATTAAAAAACATCAGCCAGGCTTCATTTCTAGACGAAACGGGTCAGGACAGGCCGAAAAATAGAGAAAAAAAAATTTCCTTCCTATCCGTTCGAACCCGACCCGAGTTAGAAAATTCAAAAGTAAATGCAAAAAAATTCTAAAAATTAAAAAACATCATCCAGGCTTCATTTCAAGACGAAACGGGTCAGGACAGGCCGAAAAAAAGAGAAGAAAAAAAATTTCCTTTCGATCCGTTCGAACCCGACCCGAGTTTGAAAATTCAAAAATAAATGCAAAAAATTACTAAAAATTAAAAAACATCATCCAGGCTTCATTTCAAGACGAAACGGGTCAGGACAAACCCAAACATAGAGAAGAAAAAAAATTTCCTTCCGATCCGTTCGAACCCGACCCTACTTAGAAATTTCGAAAATAAATGCAGAAAAATTTTAAAAATTAAAAAACATCATACAGGCTTCATTTCAAAAATAAACGGGTCAAGACAAGCCAAAAAATAGAGAAGAAAAAAAATTTCCTTCCTATCCGTCCGAACCCGACCCGAGTTAGAAAATTCAAAAATAAATGCAAAAAAATTCCAAAAATTAAAAAACATAAGCCAGGCTTCATTTCTAGACGAAACGGGTCAGGACAGGCCGAAAAATAGAGAAAAAAAAAATTTCCTTCCGATCCGTATGAACCCGACCCGAGTTAGAAAATTCAACAATAAATGCAAAAAAATTCTAAAAATTAAAAAACATCATCCAGGCTTCATTTCAAGACGAAACGGGTCAGGACAGGCCGAAAAAGAGAGAAGAAAAAAAATTTCCTTCCGATCCGTTCGAACCCGACCCGAGTTAGAAAATTCAAAAATAAATGTAAAAAAATTCTAAAAATTAAAAAACATCATCCAGGCTTCATTTCAAGACGAAACGGGTCAGGACAGGCCCAAACATAGAGAAGAAAAAAAATTTCCTTCCGATCCGTTCGAACCCGACCCTAGTTAGAAAATTCAAAAATAAATGCAAAAAAATTTTAAAAATTAAAAAACATCATACAGGCTTCATTTCAAGAATAAACGAGTCAGGACAGGCCAAAAAAAAGAGAAGAAAAAAAATTTCCTTCCTATCCGTTCGAACCCGACCCGAGTTAGAAAATTCAACAATAAATGCAAAAAAATTCAAAAAATTAAAAAACATCATCCAGGCTTCATTTCAAGACGAAACGGGTCAGGACAGGCTGAAAAATAGAGAAGAAAAAAAATTTCCTTCCGATCCGTTCGAACCCGACCCGAGTTAGAAAATTGAACAATAAATACAAAAAAATTCTAAAAATTAAAAAACATCATCCAGGCTTCATTTCAAGACGAAACGGGTCAGGACAGGCCCAAAAATACAGAAGAAAAAAAATTTCCTTCCGATCCGTTCGAACCCGACCCTAGTTAGAAAATTCAAAAATAAATGCAAAAAAAATTTAAAAATTAAAAAATATCATACAGGTTTCATTTCAAGAATAAACGGGTCAGGACAGGCCAAAAAATAGAGAAGAAAAAAAATTTCCTTCCTATCCGTTCGAACCCGACCTGAGTTAGAAATTTAAAAATAAATGCAAAAAAATTCTAAAAATTAAAAAACATAAGCCAGGCTTCATTTCTAGACGAAACGGGTCAGGACAGGCCGAAAAATAGAGAAAAAAAAATTTTCCTTCCTATCCGTTCGAACCCGACCCGAGTTAGAAAATTCAGAAGTAAATGCAAAAAAATTCTAAAAATTAAAAAACATCATCCAGGCTTCATTTCAAGACGAAACGGGTCAGGACAGGCCGAAAAATAGAGAAGAAAAAAAATTTCCTTCCTATCCGTTCGAACCCGACCCGAGTTAGAAAATTCAAAAATAAATGCAAAAAAATTATAAAAATTAAAAAACTTCATCCAGGCTTCATTTCAAGAATAAACGGGTCAGGACAGGCAAAAAAATAGAGAAGAAAAGAAATTTCCTTCCGATCCGTTCGAACCCGACCCGAGTTAGAAAATTCAACAATAAATGCAAAAAAATTCTAAAAATTAAAAAACATCATCCAGGCTTCATATCAAGACGAAACGGGTCAGGACAGACCGAAAAATAGAGATGAAAAAAAATTTCCTTCCGATCCGTACGAACCCGACCCGAGTTAGAGAATTGAACAATAAATGCAAAAAAATTCAAAAAATTAAAAAACATCATCCAGGCTTCATTTCAAGACGAAACGGATCAGGACAGGCTGAAAAAGAGAGAAGAAAAAAAATTTCCTTCCGATCCGTTCGAACCCGACCCGAGTTAGAAAATTCAAAAATAAATGTAAAAAAATTCTAAAAATTAAAAAACATCATCCAAGCTTCATTTCAAGACGAAACGGGTCAGGACAGGCCCAAACATAGAGAAGAAAAAAAATTTCCTTCCGATCCGTTCGAACCCGACCCTAGTTAGAAAATTCAAAAATAAATGCAAAAAAATTTTAAAAATTAAAAAACATCATACAGGCTTCATTTCAAGAATAAACGAGTCAGGACAGGCCAAAAAAAAGAGAAGAAAAAAAATTTCCTTCCTATCCGTACGAACCCGACCCGAGTTAGAAAATTCAACAATAAATGCAAAAAAAATTCAAAAAATTAAAAAACATCATCCAGGCTTCATTTCAAGACGAAACGGGTCAGGACAGGCCGAAAAATAGAGAAGAAAAAAAATTTCCTTCCGATCCGTTCGAACCCGACCCGAGTTAGAAAATTGAACAATAAATACAAAAAAATTCTAAAAATTAAAAAACATCATCCAGGCTTCATTTCAAGACGAAACGGGTCAGGACAGGCCCAAAAATATAGAAGAAAAAAAATTTCCTTCCGATCCGTTCGAACCCGACCCTAGTTAGAAAATTCAAAAATAAATGCAAAAAAAATTTAAAAATTAAAAAATATCATACATGCTTCATTTCAAGAATAAACGGGTCAGGACAGGCCAAAAAATAGAGAAGAAAAAAAATTTCCTTCCTATCCGTTCGAACCCGACCTGAGTTAGAAATTTAAAAATAAATGCAAAAAAATTCTAAAAATTAAAAAACATAAGCCAGGCTTCATTTCTAGACGAAACGGGTCAGGACAGGCCGAAAAATAGAGAAAAAAAAATTTTCCTTCCTATCCGTTCGAACCCGACCCGAGTTAGAAAATTCAAAAATAAATGCAAAAAAATTCTAAAAATTAAAAAACTTCATCCAGGCTTCATTTCAAGAATAAACGGGTCAGGACAGGCAAAAAAATAGAGAAGAAAAGAAATTTCCTTCCGATCCGTTCGAACCCGACCCGAGTTAGAAAATTCAACAATAAATGCAAAAAAATTCTAAAAATTAAAAAACATCATCCAGGCTTCATATCAAGACGAAACGGGTCAGGACAGACCGAAAAATAGAGATGAAAAAAAATTTCCTTCCGATCCGTACGAACCCGACCCTAGTTAGAAAATTGAACAATAAATGCAAAAAAATTCAAAAAATTAAAAAACATCATCCAGGCTTCATTTCAAGACGAAACGGGTCAGGACAGGCTGAAAAAGAGAGAAGAAAAAAAATTTCCTTCCGATCCGTTCGAACCCGACCCGAGTTAGAAAATTCAAAAATAAATGTAAAAAAATTCTAAAAATTAAAAAACATCATCCAAGCTTCATTTCAAGACGAAACGGGTCAGGACAGGCCCAAACATAGAGAAGAAAAAAAATTTCCTTCCGATCCGTTCGAACCCGACCTTAGTTAGAAAATTCAAAAATAAATGCAAAAAAATTTTAAAAATTAAAAAACATCATACAGGCTTCATTTCAAGAATAAACGAGTCACGACAGGCCAAAAAAAAGAGAAGAAAAAAAAATTTCCTTCCTATCCGTACGAACCCGACCCGAGTTAGAAAATTCAACAATAAATGCAAAAAAATTCAAAAAATTAAAAAACATCATCCAGGCTTCATTTCAAGACGAAACGGGTCAGGACAGGCCGAAAAATAGAGAAGAAAAAAAATTTCCTTCCGATCCGTTCGAACCCGACCCGAGTTAGAAAATTGAACAATAAATACAAAAAAATTCTAAAAATTAAAAAACATCATCCAGGCTTCATTTCAAGACGAAACGGGTCAGGACAGGCCCAAAAATACAGAAGAAAAAAAATTTCCTTCCGATCCGTTCGAACCCGACCCTAGTTAGAAAATTCAAAAATAAATGCAAAAAAAATTTAAAAATTAAAAAATATCATACAGGCTTCATTTCAAGAATAAACGGGTCAGGACAGGCCAAAAAATAGAGAAGAAAAAAAATTTCCTTCCTATCCGTTCGAACCCGACCTGAGTTAGAAATTTAAAAATAAATGCAAAAAAATTCTAAAAATTAAAAAACATAAGCCAGGCTTCATTTCTAGACGAAACGGGTCAGGACAGGCCGAAAAATAGAGAAAAAAAAATTTTCCTTCCTATCCGTTCGAACCCGACCCGAGTTAGAAAATTCAGAAGTAAATGCAAAAAAATTCTAAAAATTAAAAAACATCATCCAGGCTTCATTTCAAGACGAAACGGGTCAGGACAGGCCGAAAAATAGAGAAGAAAAAAAATTTCCTTCCTATCCGTTCGAACCCGACCCGAGTTAGAAAATTCAAAAATAAATGCAAAAAAATTCTAAAAATTTAAAAACTTCATCCAGGCTTCATTTCAAGAATAAACGGGTCAGGACAGGCAAAAAAATAGAGAAGAAAAGAAATTTCCTTCCGATCCGTTCGAACCCGACCCGAGTTAGAAAATTCAACAATAAATGCAAAAAAATTCTAAAAATTAAAAAACATCATTCAGGCTTCATATCAAGACGAAACGGGTCAGGACAGACCGAAAAATAGAGATGAAAAAAAATTTCCTTCCGATCCGTACGAACCCGACCCGAGTTAGAAAATTGAACAATAAATGCAAAAAAATTCAAAAAATTAAAAAAAATCATCCAGGCTTCATTTCAAGACGAAACGGGTCAGGACAGGCCGAAAAAGAGAGAAGAAAAAAAATTTCCTTCCGATCCGTTCGAACCCGACCCGAGTTAGAAAATTCAAAAATAAATGTAAAAAAATTCTAAAAATTAAAAAACATCATCCAGGCTTCATTTCAAGACGAAACGGGTCAGGACAGGCCCAAACATAGAGAAGAAAAAAAATTTCCTTCCGATCCGTTCGAACCCGACCCTAGTTAGAAAATTCAAAAATAAATGCAAAAAAATTTTAAAAATTAAAAAACATCATACAGGCTTCATTTCAAGAATAAACGAGTCAGGACAGGCCAAAAAAAAGAGAAGAAAAAAAATTTCCTTCCTATCCGTTCGAACCCGACCCGAGTTAGAAAATTCAACAATAAATGCAAAAAAATTCAAAAAATTAAAAAACATCATCCAGGCTTCATTTCAAGACGAAACGGGTCAGGACAGGCCGAAAAATAGAGAAGAAAAAAAATTTCCTTCCGATCCGTACGAACCCGACCCTAGTTAGAAATTTCAAAAATAAATGCAAAAAAAATTTAAATTCTAAAAATTAAAAAACATCATCCAGGCTTCATTTCAAGACGAAACGGGTCAGGACAGGCCCAAACATAGAGAAGAAAAAAAATTTCCTTCCTATCCGTTCGAACCCGACCTTAGTTAAAAAATTCAAAAATAAATGCAAAAAAATTTTAAAATTAAAAAACTTCATCCAGGCTTCATTTCAAGAATAAACGGGTCAGGACAGGCCAAAAAATAGAGAAGAAAAAAAATTTCCTTCCTATCCGTTCGAACTCGACCCGAGTTAGAAAATTAAAAAATAAATGCAAAAAAATTCTAAAAATTTAAAAACATCGTCCAGGCTTCATTTCAAGACGAAACGGTTCAGGACATCCTGAAAAATAGAGAACAAAAAAAATTTCATTCCTATCCGTTCGAACTCAACCGGAGTTAGAAAATTCAAAAAAATTAGAAAAATTAAAAAACAAAATCCAGGTTTCATTTCAAGACGAAACGGGTCAGGACAGGCCGAAAAATAGAGAAAAAAAAATTTCCTTCCTATCCGTTCGAACTCGGCCCGAGTTAGAAAATTCAAAAGTAAATGCAAAAAAATTTTAAAAATTAAAAAACGTCATCCAGGCTTCATTTCAAGACGAAACGGGTCAGGACAGGCCGAAAAATAGAGAAGAAAAAAAATTTCCTTCCGATCCGTTCGAACCCGACCCGAGTTAGAAAATTCAACAATAAATGCAAAAAAATTCTAAAAATTAAAAAACATCATGCAGGCTTCATTTCAAGACGAAACGGGTCAGGACAGGTCCAAAAATACAGAAGAAAAAAAATTTCCTTCCGATCCGTTCGAACCCGACCCTAGTTAGAAAATTCAAAAATAAATGCAAAAAAATTTTAAAAATTAAAAAACATCGTACAGGCTTCATTTCAAGAATAAACGGGTCAGGAAAGGCCAAAAAATACAGAAGAAAAAAAATTTCATTCCTATCCTTTCGAACCCGACCCGAGTTAGAAAATTAAAAAATAAATGCAAAAAAATTCAAAAAATTAAAAAACATCAGCCAGGCTTCATTTCTAGACGAAACGGGTCAGGACAGGCCGAAAAATAGAGAAAAAAAAATTTCCTTCCTATCCGTTCGAACCCGACCCGAGTTAGAAAATTCAAAAGTAAATGCAAAAAAATTCTAAAAATTAAAAAACATCATCCAGGCTTCATTTCAAGACGAAACGGGTCAGGACAGGCCGAAAAAAAGAGAAGAAAAAAAATTTCCTTTCGATCCGTTCGAACCCGACCCGAGTTTGAAAATTCAAAAATAAATGCAAAAAATTACTAAAAATTAAAAAACATCATCCAGGCTTCATTTCAAGACGAAACGGGTCAGGACAAACCCAAACATAGAGAAGAAAAAAAATTTCCTTCCGATCCGTTCGAACCCGACCCTACTTAGAAATTTCGAAAATAAATGCAGAAAAATTTTAAAAATTAAAAAACATCATACAGGCTTCATTTCAAAAATAAACGGGTCAAGACAAGCCAAAAAATAGAGAAGAAAAAAAATTTCCTTCCTATCCGTCCGAACCCGACCCGAGTTAGAAAATTCAAAAATAAATGCAAAAAAATTCCAAAAATTAAAAAACATAAGCCAGGCTTCATTTCTAGACGAAACGGGTCAGGACAGGCCGAAAAATAGAGAAAAAAAAAATTTCCTTCCGATCCGTATGAACCCGACCCGAGTTAGAAAATTCAACAATAAATGCAAAAAAAATTCTAAAAATTAAAAAACATCATCCAGGCTTCATTTCAAGACGAAACGGGTCAGGACAGGCCGAAAAAGAGAGAAGAAAAAAAATTTCCTTCCGATCCGTTCGAACCCGACCCGAGTTAGAAAATTCGAAAATAAATGTAAAAAAATTCTAAAAATTAAAAAACATCATCCAGGCTTCATTTCAAGACGAAACGGGTCAGGACAGGCCCAAACATAGAGAAGAAAAAAAATTTCCTTCCGATCCGTTCGAACCCGACCCTAGTTAGAAAATTCAAAAATAAATGCAAAAAAATTTTAAAAATTAAAAAACATCATACAGGCTTCATTTCAAGAATAAACGAGTCAGGACAGGCCAAAAAAAAGAGAAGAAAAAAAATTTCCTTCCTATCCGTTCGAACCCGACCCGAGTTAGAAAATTCAACAATAAATGCAAAAAAATTCAAAAAATTAAAAAACATCATCCAGGCTTCATTTCAAGACGAAACGGGTCAGGACAGGCTGAAAAATAGAGAAGAAAAAAAATTTCCTTCCGATCCGTTCGAACCCGACCCGAGTTAGAAAATTGAACAATAAATACAAAAAAATTCTAAAAATTAAAAAACATCATCCAGGCTTCATTTCAAGACGAAACGGGTCAGGACAGGCCCAAAAATACAGAAGAAAAAAAATTTCCTTCCGATCCGTTCGAACCCGACCCTAGTTAGAAAATTCAAAAATAAATGCAAAAAAAATTTAAAAATTAAAAAATATCATACAGGTTTCATTTCAAGAATAAACGGGTCAGGACAGGCCAAAAAATAGAGAAGAAAAAAAATTTCCTTCCTATCCGTTCGAACCCGACCTGAGTTAGAAATTTAAAAATAAATGCAAAAAAATTCTAAAAATTAAAAAACATAAGCCAGGCTTCATTTCTAGACGAAACGGGTCAGGACAGGCCGAAAAATAGAGAAAAAAAAATTTTCCTTCCTATCCGTTCGAACCCGGCCCGAGTTAGAAAATTCAGAAGTAAATGCAAAAAAATTCTAAAAATTAAAAAACATCATCCAGGCTTCATTTCAAGACGAAACGGGTCAGGACAGGCCGAAAAATAGAGAAGAAAAAAAATTTCCTTCCTATCCGTTCGAACCCGACCCGAGTTAGAAAATTCAAAAATAAATGCAAAAAAATTCTAAAAATTAAAAAACTTCATCCAGGCTTCATTTCAAGAATAAACGGGTCAGGACAGGCAAAAAAAATAGAGAAGAAAAGAAATTTCCTTCCGATCCGTTCGAACCCGACCCGAGTTAGAAAATTCAACAATAAATGCAAAAAAATTCTAAAAATTAAAAAACATCATCCAGGCTTCATATCAAGACGAAACGGGTCAGGACAGACCGAAAAATAGAGATGAAAAAAAATTTCCTTCCGATCCGTACGAACCCGACCCGAGTTAGAAAATTGAACAATAAATGCAAAAAAATTCAAAAAATTAAAAAACATCATCCAGGCTTCATTTCAAGACGAAACGGATCAGGACAGGCTGAAAAAGAGAGAAGAAAAAAAATTTCCTTCCGATCCGTTCGAACCCGACCCGAGTTAGAAAATTCAAAAATAAATGTAAAAAAATTCTAAAAATTAAAAAACATCATCCAAGCTTCATTTCAAGACGAAACGGGTCAGGACAGGCCCAAACATAGAGAAGAAAAAAAATTTCCTTCCGATCCGTTCGAACCCGACCCTAGTTAGAAAATTCAAAAATAAATGCAAAAAAATTTTAAAAATTAAAAAACATCATACAGGCTTCATTTCAAGAATAAACGAGTCAGGACAGGCCAAAAAAAAGAGAAGAAAAAAAATTTCCTTCCTATCCGTACGAACCCGACCCGAGTTAGAAAATTCAACAATAAATGCAAAAAAAATTCAAAAAATTAAAAAACATCATCCAGGCTTCATTTCAAGACGAAACGGGTCAGGACAGGCCGAAAAATAGAGAAGAAAAAAAATTTCCTTCCGATCCGTTCGAACCCGACCCGAGTTAGAAAATTGAACAATAAATACAAAAAAATTCTAAAAATTAAAAAACATCATCCAGGCTTCATTTCAAGACGAAACGGGTCAGGACAGGCCCAAAAATATAGAAGAAAAAAAATTTCCTTCCGATCCGTTCGAACCCGACCCTAGTTAGAAAATTCAAAAATAAATGCAAAAAAAATTTAAAAATTAAAAAATATCATACATGCTTCATTTCAAGAATAAACGGGTCAGGACAGGCCAAAAAATAGAGAAGAAAAAAAATTTCCTTCCTATCCGTTCGAACCCGACCTGAGTTAGAAATTTAAAAATAAATGCAAAAAAATTCTAAAAATTAAAAAACATAAGCCAGGCTTCATTTCTAGACGAAACGGGTCAGGACAGGCCGAAAAATAGAGACAAAAAAAATTTCCTTCCTATCCGTTCGAACCCGACCCGAGTTAGAAAATTCAGAAGTAAATGAAAAAAATTCTAAAAATTAAAAAACATCATCCAGGCTTCATTTCAAGACGAAACGGGTCAGGACAGGCCGAAAAATAGAGAAGAAAAAAAATTTCCTTCCTATCCGTTCGAACCCGACCCGAGTTAGAAAATTCAAAAATAAATGCAAAAAAATTCTAAAAATTTAAAAACTTCATCCAGGCTTCATTTCAAGAATAAACGGGTCAGGACAGGCAAAAAAATAGAGAAGAAAAGAAATTTCCTTCCGATCCGTTCGAACCCGACTCGAGTTAGAAAATTCAACAATAAATGCTAAAAAATTCTAAAAATTAAAAAACATCATCCAGGCTTCATATGAAGACGAAACGGGTCAGGACAGACCGAAAAATAGAGATGAAAAAAAATTTCCTTCCGATCCGTTCGAACCCGACCCGAGTTAGAAAATTCAAAAATAAATGCAAGAAAATTCTAAAAATTAAAAAACATCATCCAGGCTTCATTTCAAGACGAAACGGGTCAGGACAGGCCCAAACATAGAGAAGAAAAAAAATTTCCTTCCGATCCGTTCGAACCCGACCCTAGTTAGAAAATTCAAAAATAAATGCAAAAAAATTCTAAAAATTAAAAAACCTTCATCCAGGCTTCTTTTCAAGACGAAACGGGTCAGGACAGGCCCAAACATAGAGAAGAAAAAAAATTTCCTTCCGATCCGTTCGAACCCGACCCTAGTTAGAAAATTCAAAAATAAATGCAAAAAAATTTTAAAAATTAGAAAACATCGTACAGGCTTCATTTCAAGAATATAAGGGTCAGGACAGGCCAAAAAATAGAGAAGAAAAAAAATTTCTTTCCTATCCGTTCGAACCCGACCCGAGTTAGAAAATTCAAAAATAAATGCAAAAAAATTCTAAAAATTAAAAAACTTCATCCAGGCTTCATTTCAAGAATAAACGGGTCAGGACAGGCCAAAAAATAGAGAAGAAAAAAAATTTCCTTCCGATCCGTTCGAACCCGACCCGAGTTAGAAAATTCAACAATAAATGCAAAAAAAATCTAAAAATTAAAAAACATAATCCAGGCTTCATTTCAAGACGAAACGGGTCAGGACAGGCCCAAAAATACAGATGAAAAAAAATTTCCTTCCGATCCGTTCGAACCCGACCCTAGTTAGAAAATTCAAAAATAAATGCAAAAAAAATTTAAAAATTAATAAACATCATACAGGCTTCATTTCAAAAATAAACGGGTCAGGACAGGCCAAAAAATAGAGAAGAAAAAAAATTTTCTTCCTATCCGTTCGAACCCGACCCGAGTTAGAAAATTCAAAAATAAATGCAAAAAAGTTCTAAAAATTAAAAAACCTTCATCCAGGCTTCTTTTCAAGACGAAACGGGTCAGGACAGGCCCAAACATAGAGAAGAAAAAAAAATTTCCTTCCGATCCGTTCGAACCCGACCCTAGTTAGAAAATTCAAAAATAAATGCAAAAAAGTTTTAAAAATTAGAAAACATCGTACAGGCTTCATTTCAAGAATATACGGGTCAGGACAGGCCAAAAAATAGAGAAGAAAAAAAATTTCTTTCCTATCCGTTCGAACCCGACCCGAGTTAGAAAATTCAAAAATAAATGCAAAAAAATTCTAAAAATTAAAAAACTTCATCCAGGCTTCATTTCAAGAATAAACGGTTCAGGACAGGCCAAAAAATAGAGAAGAAAAAAAATTTCCTTCCGATCCGTTCGAACCCGACCCGAGTTAGAAAATTCAACAATAAATGCAAAAAAATTCTAAAAATTAAAAAACATCATGCAGGCTTCATTTCAAGACGAAACGGGTCAGGACAGGTCCAAAAATACAGAAGAAAAAAAATTTCCTTCCGATCCGTTCGAACCCGACCCTAGTTAGAAAATTCAAAAATAAATGCAAAAAAATTTTAAAAATTAAAAAACATCGTACAGGCTTCATTTCAAGAATAAACGGGTCAGGAAAGGCCAAAAAATACAGAAGAAAAAAAATTTCCTTCCTATCCTTTCGAACCCGACCCGAGTTAGAAAATTCAAAAATAAATGCAAAAAAATTCAAAAAATTAAAAAACATCAGCCAGGCTTCATTTCTAGACGAAACGGGTCAGGACAGGCCGAAAAATAGAGAAAAAAAAATTTCCTTCCTATCCGTTCCAACCCGACCCGACTTAGAAAATTCAAAAGTAAATGCAAAAAAATTCTAAAAATTAAAAAACATCATCCAGGCTTCATTTCAAGACGAAACGGGTCAGGACAGGCCGAAAAAAAGAGAAGAAAAAAAATGTCCTTCCGATCCGTTCGAACCCAACCCGAGTTTGAAAATTCAAAAATAAATGCAAAAAATTTCTAAAAATTAAAAAACATCATCCAGGCTTCATTTCAAGACGAAACGGGTCAGGATAAACCCAAACATAGAGAAGAAAAAAAATTTCCTTCCGATCCGTTCAAACCCGACCCTACTTAGAAAATTCAAAAATAAATGCAGAAAAATTTTAAAAATTAAAAAACATCATACAGGCTTCATTTCAAAAATAAACGGGTCAAGACAGGCCAAAAAATAGGGAACAAAAAAAATTTCCTTCCTATCCGTTCGAACCCGACCCGAGTTAGAAAATTCAAAAATAAATGCAAAAAAATTCTAAAAATTAAAAAACTTCATCCAGGCTTCATTTCAAGAATAAACGGGTCAGGACAGGCAAAAAAATAGAGAAGAAAAGAAATTTCCTTCCGATCCGTTCGAACCCGACTCGAGTTAGAAAATTCAACAATAAATGCAAAAAAATTCTAAAAATTAAAAAACATCATCCAGGCTTCATATGAAGACGAAACGGGTCAGGACAGACCGAAAAATAGAGATGAAAAAAAATTTCCTTCCGATCCGTTCGAACCCGACCCGAGTTAGAAAATTCAAAAATAAATGCAAGAAAATTCTAAAAATTAAAAAACATCATCCAGGCTTCATTTCAAGACGAAACGGGTCAGGACAGGCCCAAACATAGAGAAGAAAAAAAATTTCCTTCCTATCCGTTCGAACCCGACCTTAGTTAAAAAATTCAAAAATAAATGCAAAAAAATTTTAAAATTAAAAAACTTCATCCAGGCTTCATTTCAAGAATAAACGGGTCAGGACAGGCCAAAAAATAGAGAAGAAAAAAAATTTCCTTCCTATCCGTTCGAACTCGACCCGAGTTAGAAAATTAAAAAATAAATGCAAAAAAATTCTAAAAATTTAAAAACATCGTCCAGGCTTCATTTCAAGACGAAACGGTTCAGGACATCCTGAAAAATAGAGAACAAAAAAAATTTCATTCCTATCCGTTCGAACTCAACCGGAGTTAGAAAATTCAAAAAAATTAGAAAAATTAAAAAACATCATCCAGGTTTCATTTCAAGAATAAACGGGTCAGGAAAGGCCAAAAAATACAGAAGAAAAAAAATTTCCTTCCTATCCTTTCGAACCCGACCCGAGTTAGAAAATTCAAAAATAAATGCAAAAAAATTCAAAAAATTAAAAAACATCAGCCAGGCTTCATTTCTAGACGAAACGGGTCAGGACAGGCCGAAAAATAGAGAAAAAAAAATTTCCTTCCTATCCGTTCCAACCCGACCCGAGTTAGAAAATTCAAAAGTAAATGCAAAAAAATTCTAAAAATTAAAAAACATCATCCAGGCTTCATTTCAAGACGAAACGGGTCAGGACAGGCCGAAAAAAAGAGAAGAAAAAAAATTTCCTTCCGATCCGTTCGAACCCAACCCGAGTTTGAAAATTCAAAAATAAATGCAAAAAATTTCTAAAAATTAAAAAACATCATCCAGGCTTCATTTCAAGACGAAACGGGTCAGGACAAACCCAAACATAGAGAAGAAAAAAAATTTCCTTCCGATCCGTTCGAACCCGACCCTACTTAGAAAATTCAAAAATAAATGCAGAAAAATTTTAAAAATTAAAAAACATCATACAGGCTTCATTTCAAAAATAAACGGGTCAAGACAGGCCAAAAAATAGAGAAGAAAAAAAATTTCCTTCCTATCCGTTCGAACCCGACCCGAGTTAGAAAATTCAAAAATAAATGCAAAAAAATTCCAAAAATTAAAAAACATAAGCCAGGCTTCATTTCTAGACGAAACGGGTCAGGACAGGCCGAAAAATAGAGAAAAAAAAAAATTTACTTCCGATCCGTATGAACCCGACCCGAGTTAGAAAATTCAACAATAAATGCAAAAAAATTCTAAAAATTAAAAAACATCATGCAGGCTTCATTTCAAGACGAAACGGGTCAGGACAGGTCCAAAAATACAGATGAAAAAAAATTTCCTTCCGATCCGTTCGAACCCGACCCCAGTTAGAAAATTCAAAAATAAATGCAAAAAAATTCTAAAAATTAAAAAACTTCATCCAGGCTTCATTTCAAGAATAAACGGGTCAGGACAGGCAAAAAAATAGAGAAGAAAAGAAATTTCCTTCCGATCCGTTCGAACCCGACTCGAGTTAGAAAATTCAACAATAAATGCTAAAAAATTCTAAAAATTAAAAAACATCATCCAGGCTTCATATGAAGACGAAACGGGTCAGGACAGACCGAAAAATAGAGATGAAAAAAAATTTCCTTCCGATCCGTTCGAACCCGACCCGAGTTAGAAAATTCAAAAATAAATGCAAGAAAATTCTAAAAATTAAAAAACATCATCCAGGCTTCATTTCAAGACGAAACGGGTCAGGACAGGCCCAAACATAGAGAAGAAAAAAAATTTCCTTCCTATCCGTTCGAACCCGACCTTAGTTAAAAAATTCAAAAATAAATGCAAAAAAATTTTAAAATTAAAAAACTTCATCCAGGCTTCATTTCAAGAATAAACGGGTCAGGACAGGCCAAAAAATAGAGAAGAAAAAAAATTTCCTTCCGATCCGTTCGAACTCGACCCGAGTTAGAAAATTAAAAAATAAATGCAAAAAAATTCTAAAAATTTAAAAACATCGTCCAGGCTTCATTTCAAGACGAAACGGTTCAGGACATCCTGAAAAATAGAGAACAAAAAAAATTTCATTCCTATCCGTTCGAACTCAACCGGAGTTAGAAAATTCAAAAAAATTAGAAAAATTAAAAAACATCATCCAGGTTTCATTTCAAGACGAAACGGGTCCGGACAGGCCGAAAAATAGAGAAGAAAAAAAATTTCCTTCCGATCCGTACGAACCCGACCCGAGTTAGAAAATTCAACAATAAATGCAAAAAAATTTTAAAAATTAAAAAACATCATCCAGGCTTCATTTGAAGACGAAACGGGTCAGGACAGGCCGAAAAATAGAGAAGAAAAAAAATTTCCTTCCGATCCGTTCGAACCCGACCCGAGTTAGAAAATTCAAAAATAAATGCAAAAAAATTCTAAAAATTAAAAAACATCATCCAGGCTTCATTTCAAGACGAAACGGGTCAGGACAGGCCCAAACATAGAGAAGAAAAAAAATTTCCTTCCGATCCGTTCGAACCCGACCCTAGTTAGAAAATTCAAAAATAAATGCAAAAAAATTTTAAAAATTAAAAAACATCATACAGGCTTCATTTCAAGAATAAACGAGTCAGGACAGGCCAAAAAAAAGAGAAGAAAAAAAATTTCCTTCCTATCCGTTCGAACCCGACCCGAGTTAGAAAATTCAAAAATAAATGCAAAAAAAATTCTAAAAATTAAAAAACTTCGTCCATGCTTCATTTCAAGAATAAACAGGTCAGGACAGGCCAAAAAATAGAGAAGAAAAGAAATTTCCTTCCGATCCGTTCGAACCCGACCCTAGTTAGAAAATTCAAAAATAAATGCAAAAAAAATTTAAAAATTAAAAAACATCATACAGGCTTCATTTCAAGAATAAACGGGTCAGGACAGGCCAAAAAATAGAGAAGAAAAAAAATTTCATTCCGATACGTTCGAACCCGACCATAGTTAGAAAATTCAAAAATAAATGCAAAAAAAATCTAAAAATTAAAAAACATAATCCAGGCTTCATTTCAAGACGAAACGGGTCGGGACAGGCCCAAAAATACAGATGAAAAAAAATTTCCTTCCGATCCGTTCGAACCCGACCCTAGTTAGAAAATTCAAAAATAAATGCAAAAAAAATTTAAAAATTAATAAACATCATACAGGCTTCATTTCAAAAATAAACGGGTCAGGACAGGCCAAAAAATAGAGAAGAAAAAAAATTTCTTTCCTATCCGTTCGAACCCGACCCGAGTTAGAAAATTCAAAAATAAATGCAAAAAAATTCTAAAAATTAAAAAACTTCATCCAGGCTTCATTTCAAGAATAAACGGGTCAGGACAGGCCAAAAAATAGAGAAGAAAAAAAATTTCCTTCCGATCCGTTCGAACCCGACCCGAGTTAGAAAATTCGACAATAAATGCAAAAAAATTCTAAAAATTAAAAAACATCATGCAGGCTTCATTTCAAGACGAAACGGGTCAGGACAGGTCCAAAAATACAGAAGAAAAAAAATTTCCTTCCGATCCGTTCGAACCCGACCCTAGTTAGAAAATTCAAAAATAAATGCAAAAAAATTTTAAAAATTAAAAAACATCGTACAGGCTTCATTTCAAGAATAAACGGGTCAGGAAAGGCCAAAAAATACAGAAGAAAAAAAATTTCCTTCCTATCCTTTCGAACCCGACCCGAGTTAGAAAATTCAAAAATAAATGCAAAAAAATTCAAAAAATTAAAAAACATCAGCCAGGCTTCATTTCTAGACGAAACGGGTCAGGACAGGCCGAAAAATAGAGAAAAAAAAATTTCCTTCCTATCCGTTCCAACCCGACCCGACTTAGAAAATTCAAAAGTAAATGCAAAAAAATTCTAAAAATTAAAAAACATCATCCAGGCTTCATTTCAAGACGAAACGGGTCAGGACAGGCCGAAAAAAAGAGAAGAAAAAAAATGTCCTTCCGATCCGTTCGAACCCAACCCGAGTTTGAAAATTCAAAAATAAATGCAAAAAATTTCTAAAAATTAAAAAACATCATCCAGGCTTCATTTCAAGACGAAACGGGTCAGGATAAACCCAAACATAGAGAAGAAAAAAAATTTCCTTCCGATCCGTTCAAACCCGACCCTACTTAGAAAATTCAAAAATAAATGCAGAAAAATTTTAAAAATTAAAAAACATCATACAGGCTTCATTTCAAAAATAAACGGGTCAAGACAGGCCAAAAAATAGGGAACAAAAAAAATTTCCTTCCTATCCGTTCGAACCCGACCCGAGTTAGAAAATTCAAAAATAAATGCAAAAAAATTCTAAAAATTAAAAAACTTCATCCAGGCTTCATTTCAAGAATAAACGGGTCAGGACAGGCAAAAAAATAGAGAAGAAAAGAAATTTCCTTCCGATCCGTTCGAACCCGACTCGAGTTAGAAAATTCAACAATAAATGCAAAAAAATTCTAAAAATTAAAAAACATCATCCAGGCTTCATATGAAGACGAAACGGGTCAGGACAGACCGAAAAATAGAGATGAAAAAAAATTTCCTTCCGATCCGTTCGAACCCGACCCGAGTTAGAAAATTCAAAAATAAATGCAAGAAAATTCTAAAAATTAAAAAACATCATCCAGGCTTCATTTCAAGACGAAACGGGTCAGGACAGGCCCAAACATAGAGAAGAAAAAAAATTTCCTTCCTATCCGTTCGAACCCGACCTTAGTTAAAAAATTCAAAAATAAATGCAAAAAAATTTTAAAATTAAAAAACTTCATCCAGGCTTCATTTCAAGAATAAACGGGTCAGGACAGGCCAAAAAATAGAGAAGAAAAAAAATTTCCTTCCTATCCGTTCGAACTCGACCCGAGTTAGAAAATTAAAAAATAAATGCAAAAAAATTCTAAAAATTTAAAAACATCGTCCAGGCTTCATTTCAAGACGAAACGGTTCAGGACATCCTGAAAAATAGAGAACAAAAAAAATTTCATTCCTATCCGTTCGAACTCAACCGGAGTTAGAAAATTCAAAAAAATTAGAAAAATTAAAAAACATCATCCAGGTTTCATTTCAAGAATAAACGGGTCAGGAAAGGCCAAAAAATACAGAAGAAAAAAAATTTCCTTCCTATCCTTTCGAACCCGACCCGAGTTAGAAAATTCAAAAATAAATGCAAAAAAATTCAAAAAATTAAAAAACATCAGCCAGGCTTCATTTCTAGACGAAACGGGTCAGGACAGGCCGAAAAATAGAGAAAAAAAAATTTCCTTCCTATCCGTTCCAACCCGACCCGAGTTAGAAAATTCAAAAGTAAATGCAAAAAAATTCTAAAAATTAAAAAACATCATCCAGGCTTCATTTCAAGACGAAACGGGTCAGGACAGGCCGAAAAAAAGAGAAGAAAAAAAATTTCCTTCCGATCCGTTCGAACCCAACCCGAGTTTGAAAATTCAAAAATAAATGCAAAAAATTTCTAAAAATTAAAAAACATCATCCAGGCTTCATTTCAAGACGAAACGGGTCAGGACAAACCCAAACATAGAGAAGAAAAAAAATTTCCTTCCGATCCGTTCGAACCCGACCCTACTTAGAAAATTCAAAAATAAATGCAGAAAAATTTTAAAAATTAAAAAACATCATACAGGCTTCATTTCAAAAATAAACGGGTCAAGACAGGCCAAAAAATAGAGAAGAAAAAAAATTTCCTTCCTATCCGTTCGAACCCGACCCGAGTTAGAAAATTCAAAAATAAATGCAAAAAAATTCCAAAAATTAAAAAACATAAGCCAGGCTTCATTTCTAGACGAAACGGGTCAGGACAGGCCGAAAAATAGAGAAAAAAAAAAATTTACTTCCGATCCGTATGAACCCGACCCGAGTTAGAAAATTCAACAATAAATGCAAAAAAATTCTAAAAATTAAAAAACATCATGCAGGCTTCATTTCAAGACGAAACGGGTCAGGACAGGTCCAAAAATACAGATGAAAAAAAATTTCCTTCCGATCCGTTCGAACCCGACCCCAGTTAGAAAATTCAAAAATAAATGCAAAAAAATTCTAAAAATTAAAAAACTTCATCCAGGCTTCATTTCAAGAATAAACGGGTCAGGACAGGCAAAAAAATAGAGAAGAAAAGAAATTTCCTTCCGATCCGTTCGAACCCGACTCGAGTTAGAAAATTCAACAATAAATGCTAAAAAATTCTAAAAATTAAAAAACATCATCCAGGCTTCATATGAAGACGAAACGGGTCAGGACAGACCGAAAAATAGAGATGAAAAAAAATTTCCTTCCGATCCGTTCGAACCCGACCCGAGTTAGAAAATTCAAAAATAAATGCAAGAAAATTCTAAAAATTAAAAAACATCATCCAGGCTTCATTTCAAGACGAAACGGGTCAGGACAGGCCCAAACATAGAGAAGAAAAAAAATTTCCTTCCTATCCGTTCGAACCCGACCTTAGTTAAAAAATTCAAAAATAAATGCAAAAAAATTTTAAAATTAAAAAACTTCATCCAGGCTTCATTTCAAGAATAAACGGGTCAGGACAGGCCAAAAAATAGAGAAGAAAAAAAATTTCCTTCCGATCCGTTCGAACTCGACCCGAGTTAGAAAATTAAAAAATAAATGCAAAAAAATTCTAAAAATTTAAAAACATCGTCCAGGCTTCATTTCAAGACGAAACGGTTCAGGACATCCTGAAAAATAGAGAACAAAAAAAATTTCATTCCTATCCGTTCGAACTCAACCGGAGTTAGAAAATTCAAAAAAATTAGAAAAATTAAAAAACATCATCCAGGTTTCATTTCAAGACGAAACGGGTCCGGACAGGCCGAAAAATAGAGAAGAAAAAAAATTTCCTTCCGATCCGTACGAACCCGACCCGAGTTAGAAAATTCAACAATAAATGCAAAAAAATTTTAAAAATTAAAAAACATCATCCAGGCTTCATTTGAAGACGAAACGGGTCAGGACAGGCCGAAAAATAGAGAAGAAAAAAAATTTCCTTCCGATCCGTTCGAACCCGACCCGAGTTAGAAAATTCAAAAATAAATGCAAAAAAATTCTAAAAATTAAAAAACATCATCCAGGCTTCATTTCAAGACGAAACGGGTCAGGACAGGCCCAAACATAGAGAAGAAAAAAAATTTCCTTCCGATCCGTTCGAACCCGACCCTAGTTAGAAAATTCAAAAATAAATGCAAAAAAATTTTAAAAATTAAAAAACATCATACAGGCTTCATTTCAAGAATAAACGAGTCAGGACAGGCCAAAAAAAAGAGAAGAAAAAAAATTTCCTTCCTATCCGTTCGAACCCGACCCGAGTTAGAAAATTCAAAAATAAATGCAAAAAAAATTCTAAAAATTAAAAAACTTCGTCCATGCTTCATTTCAAGAATAAACAGGTCAGGACAGGCCAAAAAATAGAGAAGAAAAGAAATTTCCTTCCGATCCGTTCGAACCCGACCCTAGTTAGAAAATTCAAAAATAAATGCAAAAAAAATTTAAAAATTAAAAAACATCATACAGGCTTCATTTCAAGAATAAACGGGTCAGGACAGGCCAAAAAATAGAGAAGAAAAAAAATTTCATTCCGATACGTTCGAACCCGACCATAGTTAGAAAATTCAAAAATAAATGCAAAAAAAATCTAAAAATTAAAAAACATAATCCAGGCTTCATTTCAAGACGAAACGGGTCGGGACAGGCCCAAAAATACAGATGAAAAAAAATTTCCTTCCGATCCGTTCGAACCCGACCCTAGTTAGAAAATTCAAAAATAAATGCAAAAAAAATTTAAAAATTAATAAACATCATACAGGCTTCATTTCAAAAATAAACGGGTCAGGACAGGCCAAAAAATAGAGAAGAAAAAAAATTTCTTTCCTATCCGTTCGAACCCGACCCGAGTTAGAAAATTCAAAAATAAATGCAAAAAAATTCTAAAAATTAAAAAACTTCATCCAGGCTTCATTTCAAGAATAAACGGGTCAGGACAGGCCAAAAAATAGAGAAGAAAAAAAATTTCCTTCCGATCCGTTCGAACCCGACCCGAGTTAGAAAATTCGACAATAAATGCAAAAAAATTCTAAAAATTAAAAAACATCATGCAGGCTTCATTTCAAGACGAAACGGGTCAGGACAGGTCCAAAAATACAGAAGAAAAAAAATTTCCTTCCGATCCGTTCGAACCCGACCCTAGTTAGAAAATTCAAAAATAAATGCAAAAAAATTTTAAAAATTAAAAAACATCGTACAGGCTTCATTTCAAGAATAAACGGGTCAGGAAAGGCCAAAAAATACAGAAGAAAAAAAATTTCCTTCCTATCCTTTCGAACCCGACCCGAGTTAGAAAATTCAAAAATAAATGCAAAAAAATTCAAAAAATTAAAAAACATCAGCCAGGCTTCATTTCTGGACGAAACGGGTCAGGACAGGCCGAAAAATAGAGAAAAAAAAATTTCCTTCCTATCCGTTCCAACCCGACCCGAGTTAGAAAATTCAAAAGTAAATGCAAAAAAATTCTAAAAATTAAAAAACATCATCCAGGCTTCATTTCAAGACGAAACGGGTCAGGACAGGCCGAAAAAAAGAGAAGAAAAAAAATTTCCTTCCGATCCGTTCGAACCCAACCCGAGTTTGAAAATTCAAAAATAAATGCAAAAAATTTCTAAAAATTAAAAAACATCATCCAGGCTTCATTTCAAGACGAAACGGGTCAGGACAAACCCAAACATAGAGAAGAAAAAAAATTTCCTTCCGATCCGTTCGAACCCGACCCTACTTAGAAAATTCAAAAATAAATGCAGAAAAATTTTAAAAATTAAAAAACATCATACAGGCTTCATTTTAAAAATAAACGGGTCAAGACAGGCCAAAAAATAGAGAAGAAAAAAAATTTCCTTCCTATCCGTTCGAACCCAACCCGAGTTAGAAAATTCAAAAATAAATGCAAAAAAATTCCAAAAATTAAAAAACATAAGCCAGGCTTCATTTCTAGACGAAACGGGTCAGGACAGGCCGAAAAATAGAGAAAAAAAAAATTTACTTCCGATCCGTATGAACCCGACCCGAGTTAGAAAATTCAACAATAAATGCAAAACAAAATTCTAAAAATTAAAAAACATCATCCAGGCTTCATCTAAAGACGAAACGGGTCAGGACAGGCCGAAAAATAGAGAAGAAAAAAAATTTCCTTCTGATCCGTTCGAACCCGACCCGAGTTAGAAAATTGAACAATAAATGCAAAAAAATTCTAAAAATTAAAAAACAACATCCGGGCTTCATTTCAAGACGAAACGGGTCAGGACAGGCCCAAAAATACAGAAGAAAAAAAATTTTCTTCCGATCCGTTCGAACCCGACCCTAGTTAGAAAATTCAAAAATAAATGCAAAAAAAATTTAAAAATTAAAAAATATCATACAGGCTTCATTTCAAGAATAAACGGGTCAGGACAGGCCAAAAAATAGAGAAGAAAAAAAATTTCCTTCCTATCCGTTCGAACCCGACCCGAGTTAGAAAATTCAAAAATAAATGCAAAAAAATTCTAAAAATTAAAAAACATAAGCCAGGCTTCATTTCTAGACGAAACGGGTCAGGACAGGCTGAAAAATAGAGAAAAAAAAATTTTCCTTCCTATCCGTTCGAACCCGACCCGAGTTAGAAAATTCAGAAGTAAATGCAAAAAAATTCTAAAAATTAAAAAACATCATCCAGGCTTCATTTCAAGAATAAACGGGTCAGGACAGGCAAAAAAATAGAGAAGAAAAGAAATTTCCTTCCGATCCGTTCGAACCCGACCCGAGTTAGAAAATTCAACAATAAATGCAAAAAAATTCTAAAAATTAAAAAACATCATCCAGGCTTCATTTCAAGACGAAACGGTTCAGGACAGGCCCAAAAATACAGAAGAAAAAAAATTTCCTTCCTATCCGTTCGAACCAGACCCTAGTTAGAAAATTCAAAAATAAATGCAAAAAAATTTTAAAAATTAAAAAACATCATCCAGGCTTCATTTCAAGACGAAACGGGCCAGGACAGGCCGAAAAATAGAGAAAAAAAAAATTTCCTTCCTATCCGTTCGAACCCGACCCGAGTTAGAAAATTCAAAAATAAATGCAAAAAAATTTTAAAAATTAAAAAACATCGTCCAGGCTTCATTTCAAGAATAAACGGCTCAGGACAGGCCAAAAAATAGATAAGAAAAAAAATTTCCTTCATATCCGTTCGAACCCGACCCGAGTTAGAAAATTCAACAATAAATGCAAAAAAATTCTAAAAATTAAAAAACATCAGCCAGGCATCATTTCAAGACGAAACGGGTCAGGATAGGCCGAAAAATAGAGAAAAAAAATTTTCATTCCTATCCGTTAGAACCCGACCCGAGTTAGAAAATTCAAAAGTAAATGCAAAAAAATTTCCTTCCTATCCGTTCGAACCCGACCCTAGTTAGAAAATTCAAAAGTAAATGCAAAAAAATTCTATAAATTAAAAAACATCATCCAGGCTTCATTTCAAGACGAAACGGGTCAGGACAGGCCCAAAAATACAGAAGAAAAAAAATTTCCTTCCGATCCGTTCGAACCCGACCCTAGTTAGAAAATTCAAAAATAAATGCAAAAAATTTTAAAAATTAAAAAACATCGTACAGGCTTCATTTCAAGAATAAACGGGTCAGGACAGGTCAAAAAATACAGAAGAAAAAAAATTTCCTTCCTATCCGTTCGAACCCGACCCGAGTTAGAAAATTCAAAAATAAATGCAAAAAAATTCAAAAAATTAAAAAAACATCAGCCAGGCTTCATTTCTAGACGAAACGGGTCAGGACAGGCCGAAAAATAGAGAAAAAAAAAATTTCCTTCCTATCCGTTCGAACCCGACCCGAGTTAGAAAATTCAAAAGTAAATGCAAAAAAATTCTAAAAATTAAAAAAGATCATCCAGGCTTCATTTCAAGACGAAACGGGTCAGGACAGGCCAAAAAATAGAGAAGAAAAAAAATTTCCTTCCGATCCGTTCGAACCCGACCTGAGTTAGAAAATTCAAAAATAAATGCAAAAACTTTATAAAAATTAAAAAACATCATCCAGGCTTCATTTCAAGACGAAAAGGGTCAGGACAGGCTTAAACATAGAGAAGAAAAAAAATTTCCTTCCGATCCGTTCGAACCCGACCCTACTTAGAGAATTCAAAAATAAATGCAGAAAAATTTTAAAAATTAAAAAACATCATACAGGCTTCATTTCAAGAATAAACGGGTAAGGACAGGCCAAAAAATAGAGAAGAAAAAAAATTTCCTTCCTATCCGTTCGAAGCCGACCCGAGTTAGAAAATTCAAAAATAAATGCAAAAAAATTCCAAAAATTAAAAAACATTAGCCAGGCTTCATTTCTAGACGAAACGGGTCAGGACAGGCCGAAAAATAGAGAAAAAAAAAATTTCCTTCCGATCCGTATGAACCCGACCGGAGTTAGAAAATTCAACAATAAATGCAAAAAAAATTCTAAAAATTAAAAAACATCATCCAGGCTTCATCTCAAGACGAAACAGGTCAGGACAGGCCGAACAATAGAGAAGAAAAAAAATTTCCTTCTGATCCGTTCGAACCCGACCCGAGTTAGAAAATTGAACAATAAATGCAAAAAAATTCTAAAAATTAAAAAACATCACCCAGGCTTCATTTCAAGACGAAACGGGTCAGGACAGGCCCAAAAATACAGAAGGAAAAAAATTCCCTTCCGATCCGTTCGAACCAGACCCTAGTTAGAAAATTCAAAAATAAATGCAAAAAAAATTTAAAAATTAAAAAACATCATACAGGCTTCATTTCAAGAATAAACGGGTCAGGACAGGCCAAAAAATAGAGAAGAAAAAAAATTTCCTTCCTATCCGTTCGAACCCGATCCGAGTTAGAAAATTCAAAAATAAATGCAAAAAAATTCTAAAAATTAAAAAACATCAGCCAGGCTTCATTTCTATACGAAACGGGTCAGGACAGGCCGAAAAATAGAGAAAAAAAAATTTTCCTTCTTATCCGTTCGAACCCGACCCGAGTTAGAAAATTCAGAAGTAAATGCAAAAAAATTCTAAAAATTAAAAAACATCATCCAAGCTTCATTTCAAGACGAAACGGGTCAGGACAGGCCGAAAAATAGAGAAGAAAAAAAATTTCCTTCCGATCCGTTCGAACCCGTCCCGAGTTAGAAAATTCAAAAATAAATGTAAAAAAATTCTAAAAATTAAAAAACATCATCCAGGCTTCGTTTCAAGACGAAACGGGTCAGGTCAGGCCCAAACATAGAGAAGAAAAAAAATTTCCTTCCTATCCGTTCGAACCCGACCTTAGTTAAAAAATTCAAAAATAAATGCAAAAAAATTTTAAAATTAAAAAACTTCATCCAGGCTTCATTTCAAGAATAAACGGGTCAGGACAGGCCAAAAAATAGAGAAGAAAAAAAATTTCCTTCCTATCCGTTCGAACTCGACCCGAGTTAGAAAATTAAAAAATAAATGCAAAAAAATTCTAAAAATTTAAAAACATCGTCCAGGCTTCATTTCAAGACGAAACGGTTCAGGACATCCTGAAAAATAGAGAACAAAAAAAATTTCATTCCTATCCGTTCGAACTCAACCGGAGTTAGAAAATTCAAAAAAATTAGAAAAATTAAAAAACATCATCCAGGTTTCATTTCAAGAATAAACGGGTCAGGAAAGGCCAAAAAATACAGAAGAAAAAAAATTTCCTTCCTATCCTTTCGAACCCGACCCGAGTTAGAAAATTCAAAAATAAATGCAAAAAAATTCAAAAAATTAAAAAACATCAGCCAGGCTTCATTTCTAGACGAAACGGGTCAGGACAGGCCGAAAAATAGAGAAAAAAAAATTTCCTTCCTATCCGTTCCAACCCGACCCGAGTTAGAAAATTCAAAAGTAAATGCAAAAAAATTCTAAAAATTAAAAAACATCATCCAGGCTTCATTTCAAGACGAAACGGGTCAGGACAGGCCGAAAAAAAGAGAAGAAAAAAAATTTCCTTCCGATCCGTTCGAACCCAACCCGAGTTTGAAAATTCAAAAATAAATGCAAAAAATTTCTAAAAATTAAAAAACATCATCCAGGCTTCATTTCAAGACGAAACGGGTCAGGACAAACCCAAACATAGAGAAGAAAAAAAATTTCCTTCCGATCCGTTCGAACCCGACCCTACTTAGAAAATTCAAAAATAAATGCAGAAAAATTTTAAAAATTAAAAAACATCATACAGGCTTCATTTCAAAAATAAACGGGTCAAGACAGGCCAAAAAATAGAGAAGAAAAAAAATTTCCTTCCTATCCGTTCGAACCCGACCCGAGTTAGAAAATTCAAAAATAAATGCAAAAAAATTCCAAAAATTAAAAAACATAAGCCAGGCTTCATTTCTAGACGAAACGGGTCAGGACAGGCCGAAAAATAGAGAAAAAAAAAAATTTACTTCCGATCCGTATGAACCCGACCCGAGTTAGAAAATTCAACAATAAATGCAAAAAAATTCTAAAAATTAAAAAACATCATGCAGGCTTCATTTCAAGACGAAACGGGTCAGGACAGGTCCAAAAATACAGATGAAAAAAAATTTCCTTCCGATCCGTTCGAACCCGACCCCAGTTAGAAAATTCAAAAATAAATGCAAAAAAATTCTAAAAATTAAAAAACTTCATCCAGGCTTCATTTCAAGAATAAACGGGTCAGGACAGGCAAAAAAATAGAGAAGAAAAGAAATTTCCTTCCGATCCGTTCGAACCCGACTCGAGTTAGAAAATTCAACAATAAATGCTAAAAAATTCTAAAAATTAAAAAACATCATCCAGGCTTCATATGAAGACGAAACGGGTCAGGACAGACCGAAAAATAGAGATGAAAAAAAATTTCCTTCCGATCCGTTCGAACCCGACCCGAGTTAGAAAATTCAAAAATAAATGCAAGAAAATTCTAAAAATTAAAAAACATCATCCAGGCTTCATTTCAAGACGAAACGGGTCAGGACAGGCCCAAACATAGAGAAGAAAAAAAATTTCCTTCCTATCCGTTCGAACCCGACCTTAGTTAAAAAATTCAAAAATAAATGCAAAAAAATTTTAAAATTAAAAAACTTCATCCAGGCTTCATTTCAAGAATAAACGGGTCAGGACAGGCCAAAAAATAGAGAAGAAAAAAAATTTCCTTCCGATCCGTTCGAACTCGACCCGAGTTAGAAAATTAAAAAATAAATGCAAAAAAATTCTAAAAATTTAAAAACATCGTCCAGGCTTCATTTCAAGACGAAACGGTTCAGGACATCCTGAAAAATAGAGAACAAAAAAAATTTCATTCCTATCCGTTCGAACTCAACCGGAGTTAGAAAATTCAAAAAAATTAGAAAAATTAAAAAACATCATCCAGGTTTCATTTCAAGACGAAACGGGTCCGGACAGGCCGAAAAATAGAGAAGAAAAAAAATTTCCTTCCGATCCGTACGAACCCGACCCGAGTTAGAAAATTCAACAATAAATGCAAAAAAATTTTAAAAATTAAAAAACATCATCCAGGCTTCATTTGAAGACGAAACGGGTCAGGACAGGCCGAAAAATAGAGAAGAAAAAAAATTTCATTCCGATCCGTTCGAACCCGACCCGAGTTAGAAAATTCAAAAATAAATGCAAAAAATTTCTAAAAATTAAAAAACATCATCCAGGCTTCATTTCAAGACGAAACGGGTCAGGACAGGCCCAAACATAGAGAAGAAAAAAAATTTCCTTCCGATCCGTTCGAACCCGACCCTAGTTAGAAAATTCAAAAATAAATGCAAAAAAATTTTAAAAATTAAAAAACATCATACAGGCTTCATTTCAAGAATAAACGAGTCAGGACAGGCCAAAAAAAAGAGAAGAAAAAAAATTTCCTTCCTATCCGTTCGAACCCGACCCGAGTTAGAAAATTCAAAAATAAATGCAAAAAAAATTCTAAAAATTAAAAAACTTCGTCCATGCTTCATTTCAAGAATAAACAGGTCAGGACAGGCCAAAAAATAGAGAAGAAAAGAAATTTCCTTCCGATCCGTTCGAACCCGACCCTAGTTAGAAAATTCAAAAATAAATGCAAAAAAAATTTAAAAATTAAAAAACATCATACAGGCTTCATTTCAAGAATAAACGGGTCAGGACAGGCCAAAAAATAGAGAAGAAAAAAAATTTCATTCCGATACGTTCGAACCCGACCATAGTTAGAAAATTCAAAAATAAATGCAAAAAAAAATCTAAAAATTAAAAAACATAATCCAGGCTTCATTTCAAGACGAAACGGGTCGGGACAGGCCCAAAAATACAGATGAAAAAAAATTTCCTTCCGATCCGTTCGAACCCGACCCTAGTTAGAAAATTCAAAAATAAATGCAAAAAAAATTTAAAAATTAATAAACATCATACAGGCTTCATTTCAAAAATAAACGGGTCAGGACAGGCCAAAAAATAGAGAAGAAAAAAAATTTCTTTCCTATCCGTTCGAACCCGACCCGAGTTAGAAAATTCAAAAATAAATGCAAAAAAATTCTAAAAATTAAAAAACTTCATCCAGGCTTCATTTCAAGAATAAACGGGTCAGGACAGGCCAAAAAATAGAGAAGAAAAAAAATTTCCTTCCGATCCGTTCGAACCCGACCCGAGTTAGAAAATTCGACAATAAATGCAAAAAAATTCTAAAAATTAAAAAACATCATGCAGGCTTCATTTCAAGACGAAACGGGTCAGGACAGGTCCAAAAATACAGAAGAAAAAAAATTTCCTTCCGATCCGTTCGAACCCGACCCTAGTTAGAAAATTCAAAAATAAATGCAAAAAAATTTTAAAAATTAAAAAACATCGTACAGGCTTCATTTCAAGAATAAACGGGTCAGGAAAGGCCAAATAATACAGAAGAAAAAAAATTTCATTCCTATCCTTTCGAACCCGACCCGAGTTAGAAAATTCAAAAATAAATGCAAAAAAATTTTAAAAATTAAAAAACATCATACAGGCTTCATTTCAAAAATAAACGGGTCAGGACAGGCCAAAAAATAGAGAAGAAAAAAAATTTCTTTCCTATCCGTTCGAACCCGACCCGAGTTAGAAAATTCAACAATAAATGCAAAAAAATTCTAAAAATTAAAAAACATCATGCAGGCTTCATTTCAAGACGAAACGGGTCAGGACAGGTCCAAAAATACAGAAGAAAAAAAATTTCCTTCCGATCCGTTCGAACCCGACCCTAGTTAGAAAATTCAAAAATAAATGCAAAAAAATTTTAAAAATTAAAAAACATCGTACAGGCTTCATTTCAAGAATAAACGGGTCAGGAAAGGCCAAAAAATACAGAAGAAAAAAAATTTCCTTCCTATCCTTTCGAACCCGACCCGAGTTAGAAAATTCAAAAATAAATGCAAAAAAATTCAAAAAATTAAAAAACATCAGCCAGGCTTCATTTCTAGACGAAACGGGTCAGGACAGGCCGAAAAATAGAGAAAAAAAAATTTCCTTCCTATCCGTTCCAACCCGACCCGACTTAGAAAATTCAAAAGTAAATGCAAAAAAATTCTAAAAATTAAAAAACATCATCCAGGCTTCATTTCAAGACGAAACGGGTCAGGACAGGCCGAAAAAAAGAGAAGAAAAAAAATGTCCTTCCGATCCGTTCGAACCCAACCCGAGTTTGAAAATTCAAAAATAAATGCAAAAAATTTCTAAAAATTAAAAAACATCATCCAGGCTTCATTTCAAGACGAAACGGGTCAGGATAAACCCAAACATAGAGAAGAAAAAAAATTTCCTTCCGATCCGTTCAAACCCGACCCTACTTAGAAAATTCAAAAATAAATGCAGAAAAATTTTAAAAATTAAAAAACATCATACAGGCTTCATTTCAAAAATAAACGGGTCAAGACAGGCCAAAAAATAGGGAACAAAAAAAATTTCCTTCCTATCCGTTCGAACCCGACCCGAGTTAGAAAATTCAAAAATAAATGCAAAAAAAATTCTAAAAATTAAAAAACTTCATCCAGGCTTCATTTCAAGAATAAACGGGTCAGGACAGGCAAAAAAATAGAGAAGAAAAGAAATTTCCTTCCGATCCGTTCGAACCCGACTCGAGTTAGAAAATTCAACAATAAATGCAAAAAAATTCTAAAAATTAAAAAACATCATCCAGGCTTCATATGAAGACGAAACGGGTCAGGACAGACCGAAAAATAGAGATGAAAAAAAATTTCCTTCCGATCCGTTCGAACCCGACCCGAGTTAGAAAATTCAAAAATAAATGCAAGAAAATTCTAAAAATTAAAAAACATCATCCAGGCTTCATTTCAAGACGAAACGGGTCAGGACAGGCCCAAACATAGAGAAGAAAAAAAATTTCCTTCCTATCCGTTCGAACCCGACCTTAGTTAAAAAATTCAAAAATAAATGCAAAAAAATTTTAAAATTAAAAAACTTCATCCAGGCTTCATTTCAAGAATAAACGGGTCAGGACAGGCCAAAAAATAGAGAAGAAAAAAAATTTCCTTCCTATCCGTTCGAACTCGACCCGAGTTAGAAAATTAAAAAATAAATGCAAAAAAATTCTAAAAATTTAAAAACATCGTCCAGGCTTCATTTCAAGACGAAACGGTTCAGGACATCCTGAAAAATAGAGAACAAAAAAAATTTCATTCCTATCCGTTCGAACTCAACCGGAGTTAGAAAATTCAAAAAAATTAGAAAAATTAAAAAACATCATCCAGGTTTCATTTCAAGAATAAACGGGTCAGGAAAGGCCAAAAAATACAGAAGAAAAAAAATTTCCTTCCTATCCTTTCGAACCCGACCCGAGTTAGAAAATTCAAAAATAAATGCAAAAAAATTCAAAAAATTAAAAAACATCAGCCAGGCTTCATTTCTAGACGAAACGGGTCAGGACAGGCCGAAAAATAGAGAAAAAAAAATTTCCTTCCTATCCGTTCCAACCCGACCCGAGTTAGAAAATTCAAAAGTAAATGCAAAAAAATTCTAAAAATTAAAAAACATCATCCAGGCTTCATTTCAAGACGAAACGGGTCAGGACAGGCCGAAAAAAAGAGAAGAAAAAAAATTTCCTTCCGATCCGTTCGAACCCAACCCGAGTTTGAAAATTCAAAAATAAATGCAAAAAATTTCTAAAAATTAAAAAACATCATCCAGGCTTCATTTCAAGACGAAACGGGTCAGGACAAACCCAAACATAGAGAAGAAAAAAAATTTCCTTCCGATCCGTTCGAACCCGACCCTACTTAGAAAATTCAAAAATAAATGCAGAAAAATTTTAAAAATTAAAAAACATCATACAGGCTTCATTTCAAAAATAAACGGGTCAAGACAGGCCAAAAAATAGAGAAGAAAAAAAATTTCCTTCCTATCCGTTCGAACCCGACCCGAGTTAGAAAATTCAAAAATAAATGCAAAAAAATTCCAAAAATTAAAAAACATAAGCCAGGCTTCATTTCTAGACGAAACGGGTCAGGACAGGCCGAAAAATAGAGAAAAAAAAAAATTTACTTCCGATCCGTATGAACCCGACCCGAGTTAGAAAATTCAACAATAAATGCAAAAAAATTCTAAAAATTAAAAAACATCATGCAGGCTTCATTTCAAGACGAAACGGGTCAGGACAGGTCCAAAAATACAGATGAAAAAAAATTTCCTTCCGATCCGTTCGAACCCGACCCCAGTTAGAAAATTCAAAAATAAATGCAAAAAAATTCTAAAAATTAAAAAACTTCATCCAGGCTTCATTTCAAGAATAAACGGGTCAGGACAGGCAAAAAAATAGAGAAGAAAAGAAATTTCCTTCCGATCCGTTCGAACCCGACTCGAGTTAGAAAATTCAACAATAAATGCTAAAAAATTCTAAAAATTAAAAAACATCATCCAGGCTTCATATGAAGACGAAACGGGTCAGGACAGACCGAAAAATAGAGATGAAAAAAAATTTCCTTCCGATCCGTTCGAACCCGACCCGAGTTAGAAAATTCAAAAATAAATGCAAGAAAATTCTAAAAATTAAAAAACATCATCCAGGCTTCATTTCAAGACGAAACGGGTCAGGACAGGCCCAAACATAGAGAAGAAAAAAAATTTCCTTCCTATCCGTTCGAACCCGACCTTAGTTAAAAAATTCAAAAATAAATGCAAAAAAATTTTAAAATTAAAAAACTTCATCCAGGCTTCATTTCAAGAATAAACGGGTCAGGACAGGCCAAAAAATAGAGAAGAAAAAAAATTTCCTTCCGATCCGTTCGAACTCGACCCGAGTTAGAAAATTAAAAAATAAATGCAAAAAAATTCTAAAAATTTAAAAACATCGTCCAGGCTTCATTTCAAGACGAAACGGTTCAGGACATCCTGAAAAATAGAGAACAAAAAAAATTTCATTCCTATCCGTTCGAACTCAACCGGAGTTAGAAAATTCAAAAAAATTAGAAAAATTAAAAAACATCATCCAGGTTTCATTTCAAGACGAAACGGGTCCGGACAGGCCGAAAAATAGAGAAGAAAAAAAATTTCCTTCCGATCCGTACGAACCCGACCCGAGTTAGAAAATTCAACAATAAATGCAAAAAAATTTTAAAAATTAAAAAACATCATCCAGGCTTCATTTGAAGACGAAACGGGTCAGGACAGGCCGAAAAATAGAGAAGAAAAAAAATTTCCTTCCGATCCGTTCGAACCCGACCTGAGTTAGAAAATTCAAAAATAAATGCAAAAAAATTATAAAAATTAAAAAACATCATCCAGGCTTCATTTCAAGACGAAACGGGTCAGGACAGGCCCAAACATAGAGAAGAAAAAAAATTTCCTTCCGATCCGTTCGAACCCGACCCTAGTTAGAAAATTCAAAAATAAATGCAAAAAAATTTTAAAAATTAAAAAACATCATACAGGCTTCATTTCAAGAATAAACGAGTCAGGACAGGCCAAAAAAAAGAGAAGAAAAAAAATTTCCTTCCTATCCGTTCGAACCCGACCCGAGTTAGAAAATTCAAAAATAAATGCAAAAAAAATTCTAAAAATTAAAAAACTTCGTCCATGCTTCATTTCAAGAATAAACAGGTCAGGACAGGCCAAAAAATAGAGAAGAAAAGAAATTTCCTTCCGATCCGTTCGAACCCGACCCTAGTTAGAAAATTCAAAAATAAATGCAAAAAAAATTTAAAAATTAAAAAACATCATACAGGCTTCATTTCAAGAATAAACGGGTCAGGACAGGCCAAAAAATAGAGAAGAAAAAAAATTTCATTCCGATACGTTCGAACCCGACCATAGTTAGAAAATTCAAAAATAAATGCAAAAAAAATCTAAAAATTAAAAAACATAATCCAGGCTTCATTTCAAGACGAAACGGGTCGGGACAGGCCCAAAAATACAGATGAAAAAAAATTTCCTTCCGATCCGTTCGAACCCGACCCTAGTTAGAAAATTCAAAAATAAATGCAAAAAAAATTTAAAAATTAATAAACATCATACAGGCTTCATTTCAAAAATAAACGGGTCAGGACAGGCCAAAAAATAGAGAAGAAAAAAAATTTCTTTCCTATCCGTTCGAACCCGACCCGAGTTAGAAAATTCAAAAATAAATGCAAAAAAATTCTAAAAATTAAAAAACTTCATCCAGGCTTCATTTCAAGAATAAACGGGTCAGGACAGGCCAAAAAATAGAGAAGAAAAAAAATTTCCTTCCGATCCGTTCGAACCCGACCCGAGTTAGAAAATTCAACAATAAATGCAAAAAAATTCTAAAAATTAAAAAACATCATGCAGGCTTCATTTCAAGACGAAACGGGTCAGGACAGGTCCAAAAATACAGAAGAAAAAAAATTTCCTTCCGATCCGTTCGAACCCGACCCTAGTTAGAAAATTCAAAAATAAATGCAAAAAAATTTTAAAAATTAAAAAACATCGTACAGGCTTCATTTCAAGAATAAACGGGTCAGGAAAGGCCAAAAAATACAGAAGAAAAAAAAATTTCCTTCCTATCCTTTCGAACCCGACCCGAGTTAGAAAATTCAAAAATAAATGCAAAAAAAATTCAAAAAATTAAAAAACATCAGCCAGGCTTCATTTCTAGACGAAACGGGTCAGGACAGGCCGAAAAATAGAGAAAAAAAAATTTCCTTCCTAATCCGTTCCAACCCGACCCGACTTAGAAAATTCAAAAGTAAATGCAAAAAAATTCTAAAAATTAAAAAACATCATCCAGGCTTCATTTCAAGACGAAACGGGTCAGGACAGGCCGAAAAAAAGAGAAGAAAAAAAATGTCCTTCCGATCCGTTCGAACCCAACCCGAGTTTGAAAATTCAAAAATAAATGCAAAAAATTTCTAAAAATTAAAAAACATCATCCAGGCTTCATTTCAAGACGAAACGGGTCAGGATAAACCCAAACATAGAGAAGAAAAAAAATTTCCTTCCGATCCGTTCAAACCCGACCCTACTTAGAAAATTCAAAAATAAATGCAGAAAAATTTTAAAAATTAAAAAACATCATACAGGCTTCATTTCAAAAATAAACGGGTCAAGACAGGCCAAAAAATAGGGAACAAAAAAAATTTCCTTCCTATCCGTTCGAACCCGACCCGAGTTAGAAAATTCAAAAATAAATGCAAAAAAATTCTAAAAATTAAAAAACTTCATCCAGGCTTCATTTCAAGAATAAACGGGTCAGGACAGGCAAAAAAATAGAGAAGAAAAGAAATTTCCTTCCGATCCGTTCGAACCCGACTCGAGTTAGAAAATTCAACAATAAATGCAAAAAAATTCTAAAAATTAAAAAACATCATCCAGGCTTCATATGAAGACGAAACGGGTCAGGACAGACCGAAAAATAGAGATGAAAAAAAATTTCCTTCCGATCCGTTCGAACCCGACCCGAGTTAGAAAATTCAAAAATAAATGCAAGAAAATTCTAAAAATTAAAAAACATCATCCAGGCTTCATTTCAAGACGAAACGGGTCAGGACAGGCCCAAACATAGAGAAGAAAAAAAAATTTCCTTCCTATCCGTTCGAACCCGACCTTAGTTAAAAAATTCAAAAATAAATGCAAAAAAAATTTTAAAATTAAAAAACATCATCCAGGCTTCATTTCAAGAATAAACGGGTCAGGACAGGCCAAAAAATAGAGAAGAAAAAAAATTTCCTTCCTATCCGTTCGAACTCGACCCGAGTTAGAAAATTAAAAAATAAATGCAAAAAAATTCTAAAAATTTAAAAACATCGTCCAGGCTTCATTTCAAGACGAAACGGTTCAGGACATCCTGAAAAATAGAGAACAAAAAAAATTTCATTCCTATCCGTTCGAACTCAACCGGAGTTAGAAAATTCAAAAAAATTAGAAAAATTAAAAAACATCATCCAGGTTTCATTTCAAGAATAAACGGGTCAGGAAAGGCCAAAAAATACAGAAGAAAAAAAATTTCCTTCCTATCCTTTCGAACCCGACCCGAGTTAGAAAATTCAAAAATAAATGCAAAAAAATTCAAAAAATTAAAAAACATCAGCCAGGCTTCATTTCTAGACGAAACGGGTCAGGACAGGCCGAAAAATAGAGAAAAAAAAATTTCCTTCCTATCCGTTCCAACCCGACCCGAGTTAGAAAATTCAAAAGTAAATGCAAAAAAATTCTAAAAATTAAAAAACATCATCCAGGCTTCATTTCAAGACGAAACGGGTCAGGACAGGCCGAAAAAAAGAGAAGAAAAAAAATTTCCTTCCGATCCGTTCGAACCCAACCCGAGTTTGAAAATTCAAAAATAAATGCAAAAAATTTCTAAAAATTAAAAAACATCATCCAGGCTTCATTTCAAGACGAAACGGGTCAGGACAGGCCCAAACATAGAGAAGAAAAAAAATTTCCTTCCGATCCGTTCGAACCCGACCCTACTTAGAAAATTCAAAAATAAATGCAGAAAAATTTTAAAAATTAAAAAACATCATACAGGCTTCATTTCAAAAATAAACGGGTCAAGACAGGGCCAAAAAATAGAGAAGAAAAAAAATTTCCTTCCTATCCGTTCGAACCCGACCCGAGTTAGAAAATTCAAAAATAAATGCAAAAAAATTCCAAAAATTAAAAAACATAAGCCAGGCTTCATTTCTAGACGAAACGGGTCAGGACAGGCCGAAAAATAGAGAAAAAAAAAAATTTACTTCGGATCCGTATGAACCCGACCCGAGTTAGAAAATTCAACAATAAATGCAAAAAAATTCTAAAAATTAAAAAACATCATGCAGGCTTCATTTCAAGACGAAACGGGTCAGGACAGGTCCAAAAATACAGATGAAAAAAAATTTCCTTCCGATCCGTTCGAACCCGACCCCAGTTAGAAAATTCAAAAATAAATGCAAAAAAATTCTAAAAATTAAAAAACTTCATCCAGGCTTCATTTCAAGAATAAACGGGTCAGGACAGGCAAAAAAATAGAGAAGAAAAGAAATTTCCTCCGATCCGTTCGAACCCGACTCGAGTTAGAAAATTCAACAATAAATGCTAAAAAATTCTAAAAATTAAAAAACATCATCCAGGCTTCATATGAAGACGAAACGGGTCAGGACAGACCGAAAAATAGAGATGAAAAAAAATTTCCTTCCGATCCGTTCGAACCCGACCCGAGTTAGAAAATTCAAAAATAAATGCAAGAAAATTCTAAAAATTAAAAAACATCATCCAGGCTTCATTTCAAGACGAAACGGGTCAGGACAGGCCCAAACATAGAGAAGAAAAAAAATTTCCTTCCTATCCGTTCGAACCCGACCTTAGTTAAAAAATTCAAAAATAAATGCAAAAAAATTTTAAAATTAAAAAACTTCATCCAGGCTTCATTTCAAGAATAAACGGGTCAGGACAGGCCAAAAAATAGAGAAGAAAAAAAATTTCCTTCCGATCCGTTCGAACTCGACCCGAGTTAGAAAATTAAAAAATAAATGCAAAAAAATTCTAAAAATTTAAAAACATCGTCCAGGCTTCATTTCAAGACGAAACGGTTCAGGACATCCTGAAAAATAGAGAACAAAAAAAATTTCATTCCTATCCGTTCGAACTCAACCGGAGTTAGAAAATTCAAAAAAATTAGAAAAATTAAAAAACATCATCCAGGTTTCATTTCAAGACGAAACGGGTCCGGACAGGCCGAAAAATAGAGAAGAAAAAAATTTCCTTCCGATCCGTACGAACCCGACCCGAGTTAGAAAATTCAACAATAAATGCAAAAAAATTTTAAAAATTAAAAAAACATCATCCAGGCTTCATTTGAAGACGAAACGGGTCAGGACAGGCCGAAAAATAGAGAAGAAAAAAAATTTCCTTCCGATCCGTTCGAACCCGACCCGAGTTAGAAAATTCAAAAATAAATGCAAAAAAATTCTAAAAATTAAAAAACATCATCCAGGCTTCATTTCAAGACGAAACGGGTCAGGACAGGCCCAAACATAGAGAAGAAAAAAAATTTCCTTCCGATCCGTTCGAACCCGACCCTAGTTAGAAAATTCAAAAATAAATGCAAAAAATTTTAAAAATTAAAAAACATCATACAGGCTTCATTTCAAGAATAAACGAGTCAGGACAGGCCAAAAAAAAGAGAAGAAAAAAAATTTCCTTCCTATCCGTTCGAACCCGACCCGAGTTAGAAAATTCAAAATAAATGCAAAAAAAATTCTAAAAATTAAAAAACTTCGTCCATGCTTCATTTCAAGAATAAACAGGTCAGGACAGGCCAAAAAATAGAGAAGAAAAGAAATTTCCTTCCGATCCGTTCGAACCCGACCCTAGTTAGAAAATTCAAAAATAAATGCAAAAAAAATTTAAAAATTAAAAAACATCATACAGGCTTCATTTCAAGAATAAACGGGTCAGGACAGGCCAAAAAATAGAGAAGAAAAAAAATTTCATTCCGATACGTTCGAACCCGACCATAGTTAGAAAATTCAAAAATAAATGCAAAAAAAATCTAAAAATTAAAAAACATAATCCAGGCTTCATTTCAAGACGAAACGGGTCGGGACAGGCCCAAAAATACAGATGAAAAAAAATTTCCTTCCGATCCGTTCGAACCCGACCCTAGTTAGAAAATTCAAAAATAAATGCAAAAAAAATTTAAAAATTAATAAACATCATACAGGCTTCATTTCAAAAATAAACGGGTCAGGACAGGCCAAAAAAATAGAGAAGAAAAAAAATTTCTTTCCTATCCGTTCGAACCCGACCCGAGTTAGAAAATTCAAAAATAAATGCAAAAAAATTCTAAAAATTAAAAAACTTCATCCAGGCTTCATTTCAAGAATAAACGGGTCAGGACAGGCCAAAAAATAGAGAAGAAAAAAATTTCCTTCCGATCCGTTCGAACCCGACCCGAGTTAGAAAATTCGACAATAAATGCAAAAAAATTCTAAAAATTAAAAAACATCATGCAGGCTTCATTTCAAGACGAAACGGGTCAGGACAGGTCCAAAAATACAGAAGAAAAAAAATTTCCTTCCGATCCGTTCGAACCCGACCCTAGTTAGAAAATTCAAAAATAAATGCAAAAAAATTTTAAAAATTAAAAAACATCGTACAGGCTTCATTTCAAGAATAAACGGGTCAGGACAGGCCAAAAAATACAGAAGAAAAAAAATTTCCTTCCTATCCTTTCGAACCCGACCCGAGTTAGAAAATTCAAAAATAAATGCAAAAAAATTCAAAAAATTAAAAAACATCAGCCAGGCTTCATTTCTGGACGAAACGGGTCAGGACAGGCCGAAAAATAGAGAAAAAAAAATTTCCTTCCTATCCGTTCGAACCCGACCCGAGTTAGAAAATTCAAAAGTAAATGCAAAAAAAATTCTAAAAATTAAAAAACATCATCCAGGCTTCATTTCAAGACGAAACGGGTCAGGACAGGCCGAAAAAAAGAGAAGAAAAAAAATTTCCTTCCGATCCGTTCGAACCCAACCCGAGTTTGAAAATTCAAAAATAAATGCAAAAAATTTCTAAAAATTAAAAAACATCATCCAGGCTTCATTTCAAGACGAAACGGGTCAGGACAAACCCAAAACATAGAGAAGAAAAAAAAA